>NC_051155.1:184931859-185229067 GCF_013339745.2 Dermacentor silvarum | reverse complement strand
TTCTTATTGAACGCTATAGCTCCGTATGGCGCCGCTGGTTGTTATTTCAGCTTGGCTCGTATCTTGTTGCATTGAACCTGGGAAGCACATCTTGCGGTTTCGTTCACAATGATACTGGCGGTTCAATTGTTTTATTGCGATAGCAATTATATGGATACCCCAAAGCGGATTACTGCCGCCGGCGTCGTCGTCGCCGTTGCCGTGAGGTTCCGTACGACGTCAACGGCGATGAAATCGTCGCCGCGCTCCGGACGCTGTATGTGGGAGTGAAAGGGCGCGAGGGACGCGCGCTTTCACGGGGAAGCGAACGCACGTCGGAGAGCAAACGTGCGTTCTGCGCCGTGCTCCCTGAAGGTCTGCGTCTCTTTCCTCCGTTACAATCACCATATATAGAGAGCAAACGCGACTTCTTCCGTGGCGCGAAATGCCGTGGGGGGACGGGAGGGAGGGAGGGGGCCGACGTTTAGCTGCGGCACCAAGTGCGTATTTATATTAAAAAAACGCATTTCCCCGAAGGGGAGTATGAGGAAGTGCGAAGCACGGGGTGATGCTATGAGGGGGCGCGCGCGACTAAACTGCAGAGCCGAGCGAAGGAGACGGCAGCGAGAGAGCACGACTGACGCGCCGGCGCCACACACACAACACGTGACGGCGGAGCGAAACACGCCAGGCGGTTGGAGAGGGGGTGAGCGGTGGGGAGAGTACGCACACGAGGGGCTGTTACCGGGCGAGGAGGGAGCTGTCAGCGCGAGGGGAGAGGCAAGGAGGTGCTGGGAGAGGCGGCGGCCGAGGGTGAGTGCAAACCTAACGGGGGGAGAGGCACACCAGCTGCATGGCGCCGTGACGTCACGGCGCGGAGAGGGTGCGAGGAGCCGGCGCGGCGCGCGCAGCCACGGCGCGGAGGCGCCAGCTGCACAACGCGCCGTGACGTCACGGCGCGGAGAGCGGTGCGGAGCCGGCGCGGGGCGCGCGCAGCCACGGAGCGGAGGGCGGAGCGCGCGCAGCACGTGCGACGATTTCATCTCCATTGACGTCATACGGAACCTCACGGCGACGGCGACGGCGACGCCGACGGCAGAAATCTGCTTTTGAGTGTCCATATAATTGCTATCGCAATAAAAGGTTGCGAGGCGAGAAGGTGTGTAAGATTTCCGACGCTGCTCGATGAGTGTCCCATTCTGATCTCGTCGGAAACCTCCGAGCCCCCCAGAGGCGCCGGCAACAGTCACCAACGCCACGCGCGTTCGGTGCGAACGCGGATAAAACGCCGACGGCGTCGACAACAGTTCTGCGCGTTGCTGGTGCTGCTGCATGTCCAAGTTTATACAGCTGATAAAACTATCCTTACTCCGTATAGATCTCTACTAATTTGCTATGGCAATTGATGATGATGATGATGATGATGATGCCTCAATCAATGGCACAACCCACTGTGGGGGATAGGCCACGAACCGGGTGGTATTATGATAGAAATTTAAAATAAATTAGTTTAGAAATAAGTAAGTAATAAAAATTAAAGAAAAAATAAATAATTGAAGATGTGAAACGAACCGATAATAAAAGAATTAAGTAGTCTATACCAAGTTAGTCAGCCTTACCTAGATAGGAGTATTAATATGAATTTAATAATTAAATACAGTAAAGGATAGACGTAAATTTTGAATAATAATATTAACACTAATATAATTGTGATTTTGTGACATTACTTTTTGAATTTGCTAAATCTATAATTTATTGAAGAATAAATAAATCAATCATGGAAAAAGTGGGAAAATATTAATGAGGCAATCTTTTTGTGTCACAGAGAAAATTATAAATGGCTTGGCAAACGTTCCCGTGGCTATATCGTAACACCGTGGCTCCAAGTGAGAGTATAACTGGACTGCTTAAAGGCAGTCCTAGATTGTGAAGTGGGATTTCCAAACATCGTTGTCGATGATTAGAAAAGCGCCGACACGATAATAAAAAGTGATCGATGGATTCTGGTTCATTGCAGAGGTAGCATAATGGGGATGCCGCCAGACCACATCTGTGCAAGTAAAAATTTAGTTGTGGAATACGGCAACGCAGCCTTGTAAATGTTACTTCGAACTGCCGGTTAGGACACCACTGTCGGTTCCAAGAATAATTTAGATGTATAAAATCTGTAGATTTTGCTAACGCGAGGCTTTTCTTGTCTTCGCTCAAAGAAAACTGTCTATATCTGGCTGCAGTGATATGCGCAGTTACCGGTAGCACAGATATTGCCGGACCTTTTAAAGAAGCTCGTGCTAAAGAATCAGCTGCTTCATTAAGTTGGATGTCTCGGTGGCCTGGTACCCATACTAAATGAACTAACTTTAAGTGGGGTGGAGCTAATGTGTAAAACGTTTTCAAATCTGTCGAATTTGTAGACGCGTTAAGCGCGCTGCATACAGAAAGGGAATCTGTGACGATAACAACTTTTGTGACATTTAGCGGTAACTTTCGCAATGCAAGAACTATTGCCAGAAGTTCGGCCTGAAAAACTCATGTGTAATCTGGCAGGCGAAGTGAAAAAGACCAATCGAGAGATGGTGAGTAAATTCCCAGGCCTGCCTTCTCTTCACACGAGGAAGCATCAGTCGCTATTACATTTATTGGGAAATGGGCCAAATAGTCTTGTAAAAGGGCATTCAAATATGTTGGTGGCAGTAGTTTTGCGTTATTGGGGAAAATGTCCGCAAATTCTAATTGAAGGGACAATGTGGACCTATCAAACGGAATGATTTCCCTAATGCGAACATTTAAAGGTGCTAATTGTGCCTGCACAAATACAACCTGCGGGGTATGTAACCGGGGCCACGTGTTCTCAAAAAATAAATTTCGTTCACTAATAAATATATATTCTGTACGTCTAAGAGGAGATTCGTAAGTCCTTAAGTAGGTTTGAACCGTAAGCATGCGGAATCTCGTGTGAAGAGAAGGTAATCGTGCTTCCTGGTATAACACGTTATTAGCAACGAATTTAGGCAGACCTGAACATAATCGAAGAGCTTCTCTTTCTAAAAGAAGAAGTGGTCTTATTCGATATTTTGCACTTCCGGAAAACAAAACACAGCCAAATTCTAGAATCGGTCGTACATACATATACGGTAGATCATAATTAATGTATCACTTCGCATACCAGAACGCCGGTTACTGATTCTACGTAATAAACCTACAGCTCGTGTCCCTTTCGTTGCAATATTTTCTATGTGAGAACGCCAGTTAAGTTTTTCATCATATGTGATACCCAGGTACCTAAGCGACTCTACTTGTGAGATGGTTCTCTGATCATATATTAATGATAAATGTATCGGTCCGGGAAGCGGAAAGACAAGGACTGCACTTTTGTTTACGTTTAGTGACAGGTGAAGGGTGTGAAGCCACTTCTCTAGAATACATAGGTACGTTTGCAAGGACATGTAAAGGGAATTTATGTATCTTGCTGTCGCGAAAAATGCGATGTCGTCTGCATAGACATAGAGATGAACTTCCCGGCGCAGTGGAATCGAACTCATCAAAAGGTTAAATAGTACAGGAAACAGAACAGCTCCCTGGGGCACCCCTCTTGTCTGACCGAACTTTGTGGAAGAAAATCCGTTTTGAAAACAATAAAATTTTCTTTTTCTTAGAAATGCAAAAATCCATGTGGTGATATATTTCGGAAAATTGTAGGACTGTAATCTGTCCAGTAGTACTGGGTGCTCGACACTGTCATAAGCTTTTGCCACGTCAAGAGCCACTAAAGCCCTCAATTATTTTCTTTTCCGAGCAAGTTGAATACGGCTTTCCAAGTCTACATGCGCACACCAAATGGAGACACCAGGTCGGAAACCTATTTGACTTGGGCTCAGTAACGAATTTTTAGATATATGATCCATCATGCGATCATATAGAACTCTTTCAATAAGTTTTACCATATTTGACGTAAGAGAAATAGGCCGAATATTGTCAAGATTGTAGCCAGCTCCTTGTTTTTTAAGTAGCGGAATTATTTTGGCTGTCCTCTATTCTTGAGGAATCCAAGCATTTTTAGAGAATAATTTACTGTGTTCAGAAGTTCCTCAGGAGACATTGCAAACAAAATTTTTAGCATGGCATTGGAAATGCCATCAGGACCTGGGGCTGAGGCAGGCAAAGATCTAACGATATTGGAAAGCTCTGGCATTGTGACTTCCACAAAGTCATCCGCGATGCGAGGTCTTAATGGCCCATTTGGCAAACATGATGTTAAGCGTTGTGCTAAGCCCTTTGCTATGCATTCTAATGAAGCAGACATCTCGCGTGGTGAAAGGATTACCGAAGCAATATTCACTGGTGTTGGTATAAACTTTCTATACCGAAGGAATCTGAATAGATCTTTTTTGTTGTTAGGCTTAGAGAGGAATGCACGATGTTTTTCATCATATTTGTCTTTGGCATGTGATACTGTTCTCTTGAATGTGGCAGCTGCAAACTTATAATCACTCCAGTTATTCGGAGACTGATTGTAAAGTAGTTTTTTCCAAGCAGCTTTTCATCGTCTATAATCCCGCGTGCATTCCGAATTCCACCAAGGAGAGTGAGTACTTTTATCTTTGGTAACATTAAACTGAGACCTTTTATAAGAACTTTTTAATACAGCGCAAAGGCTCATGGCTTTGATGTCATCGGCACCGTTACCTGGGAGTTGAGGGTCGCTTTTAAAATACTCTGAAATTTCTGGTAATTAACAAAAGTGCGCGCCGGAGACTCTAAAGAAGTAAGAGGGCACACAATATCAAACCGAATGGGTAGATGGTCACTGTTTGAGGCAGAGTCGACTGTAGACCAGGAAGTGACGGACATCTCCGAACTGGCAAATGTTAGATCCCATGCTGATTTATAAAGGCCTTGAATAAACGTAACTGCTTTCGTATTTAGGCAACAAAAAATTTTGATTATTAGCCCAATCCAATAATCTCTTTCCACATGAGTCTGTTCTGAAACCCCAAGCCACATGATGCGAATTAAAGTCTCCCGCTATCACAATTTCTTTCCTACAAGATTTTACAACGGTTACAACGATTTTACAATTGATGCTTCGCCTTTCGGGTGAAACTGCGACAATTTTTTTACATTGTCTTCTTCGTCAGCCATTGAGCCAGTGCATTTACACTCACTAGTTATACCAACTGGAACATTCTATAGTATTTGTGTACGTGACTCACCATTCCGCAACAGTGTCTGTACTCTGTTTTCCTGTATTCCGTCTTCGATTCTCAAACCATTTGTGCGTGTGCCACGAAATTATCATCAGGCTCGAGCGTCGTAGTCTTCTTCCGCAGTTTAAGCCAGCCGTAATTTGTGCGTGTGGCACTGAAACTGCCGCACCGTAGCCATGGCAACCAGAGAGAGAGAGTAGATTTTAATGAAGAGAAGGGAGGAGAGGTCGGCCTGATGGCAACCAGCCAACGCCACACAGACACGGCTCCGCCGAGCTCCCGCCAGCTGCGCGCTACTGCGCATGCACCGTGACGTCATCCTGGTGCGTCTGCGCTCCCCACCCGAGAGAAATAAATAAATTTTAAAAAAAAGTTGTCGCAGTTTCACCTGAAAGGCGAAGCGTCAATTGCGATAGCAAATTTGTAGAGAGCTATACGGAGTAATGATAGTAGCTTTATCAGGTATATACCCTTGGACATGCAGCAGCACCGGCAACACGCAGAACTGTTGTCGACGCCGTCGGCGTTTTGCCCGCGTTCGCACAAAATGCGTACGGCGTTGGTGACTGTTGCCGGAGCCTCTGATATAAATAGGCACTTGGTGCCGCAGCTAAACGTCGCCTCCCTTCCCCCCCCCCTCCCCCCCCTCCCCGCCACGGCCTTTCGCGCATTGGAAGAAGGCGCGTTTGTTCTACATACATGGTGATTGTAAAGGAGGAAAGAGACGCCTACTTCTGCAGCCCTTAAGGAAGCACGGCGCAGAACGCGCGTTTTTTCTTCGCCGTGCGTTCACTCCCCGTGAAAGCACGCGTCCCTCGCCCCCTTTCACTCGCACATACAGCGTTCGGCGCGCGGCGACGATTTCATCTCCACTGACGTCATACGGAACCTCACGGCAACGGCGACGGCGACGCCGACGCTGACGGCAGAAATCTGCTTTGGAGTGTCCATATAATTTCTATCGCAATAAAAAACGGCAGATCCCACGCCCTGTGGGAATCGATGTTATATGAAGCAGTGTGCGGGGAGCCTAGCAAGTTAACGAAACGACCATGAGAGCACCAAGACGTAGGCGGCCCTTTCATGACCTACATGACACGCATTTCATTATATTCATGTCATGAGTCCTGAGGAGACCCTTTAGTTACACCTAAGAGACCTTAAGGTGAAAGCCTTAGTCTTAGTCGAAGCCATGACTATGACTTCGACCATCATCCTTTAGCCTTTTCCTTCACTTAGTACCACATCCGAACCCATTTCGTTGGTTTTTGAGTGTTAATCTTTTTTCGCTGAGTCATTGTCATTTTTGCTGAGTCATGCTCACGATAATGACTTCTACCATCATCCTTTAGTGTTTTCTTCACTTAGTGCCCACGTCTGAATCCATTCCAGTGGTTTTTGAGTGTTAATCTTTTTTTTTTGCTGAGTCATTGTCATTTTTGCTGAATCATGCTCATGACTATGACTTCACCATCATCCTTTAGTGTTTACTTCACTTAGTACCCCCGTTCGAACCCATTTCAGTTGTTTAAAAAATATTAACACTCAAAAACCAGACTATGATTTCTATCATCATCATTTATTGTTTGGCATCTTAGTATCCAGGTCAGAACCCATTTCAGTGGCTTTTGAGTGTTAAACTTTTTCGCTGAGTCATTGTCATTTATGCTGAGTCATGCTCATGATTATAATTTCTACCATCATCCTTTAGTGTTATCTTCCCTTAGTGCCGACGTCCGAACCCATTCCAGTGGTTTTTGAGCGTTATTCTTTTTCGCAGAGTCATTGTCATTTTTGCTGAATCATGCTCATGACTATGACTTCTACCAGCATCCTTTAGTGTTTCCTTCACTTAGTACCCAGGGCCGAACCCATTTCAGTGGTTTTTCAGTGTTAATCTTTTTCGCTGAGTCATTGTTATGACCTACATGACACGCATGTCATGACATTTATGTGATGACCTATCACTTATGTTCGTCATACACTCGTGTCATACTATGCCAATTTTGGTACCTACCAGGTTAACGAAACGACCATGAGAGCACAAAGACGTAGGCGGCTAGATAGATACTGTCAAAGTAGCAAATGTTCGCCAAGAAATGCTTCGCATTTAATAAATAAAACAAAATGAACGTTCTTGGCAAGGCAGGATTCGAGCCCGGGTGCTCACGGTCTGAAGGCGAGCGTCATAACCACTGCGCTATACACCCACGCTTGCAGAACGTGCATTTATGGGAACCATATGGTTGCATTGTACTGACTATTGCAACATAACTTCCTTTGAGGGAGAGAGAAAGAGAAAATGAGAGAGAAAAAAGAAGAGATAGAGAAAAAAATTGAGAAAAATAGAGAGAGAGAGAGAGAGAGAGAGAAAGAAAGAAAGGAAAGAAAGAAAGAAAGAAAGAAAGCGAGAGAAAGAAAGAGATAACCTAACTACAACCAAGCGACGCAATCAATCGGCCAGCTTCGCTGTGTCTTGAGCTTTGTGCAGCCTAGTGCAAGCTTTCGCCTTTTTTATATTGAATATTTTCTGCGTATGCTCTGGCGTTGACATAAGGAATGCACGACGAATGGAATGACCATTTTTACGCATTGTGCAGGGTGTTTCAGCGAACACTTTCAAAAATTCTTAAAGGTTGCCTGTGGCAGATAGCACAATTCTAGTTGATGAGCTAGTCTACTCGAAGCGGCGGACATTACTTGCACAAAAAATTGAAATGCATAATCATATAATTAACAGAAATTCACTAATTAAGTTTTTGACTAATTGCCTGATGGCCCATATTGCAAGTTACAAATTGTAGCCGTGGAGTTCGCAAGGTGGATCCACTTGGAACGAATTCTCGGGATGACACCAGTTTCGAGATATTAATTCCCGAACTTTGCGGAGAAATGCATTGGCGTTCCAGTTAGGTTCTTCACAAAACGTCACTTCATGCATTGAAGCTCAAAATTAAGTGGAACGCCAATGCATTTCTCCGCAAAGTTCGGGAATTAATATCTCGAAACTGGTGTCATCCTGATAATTAATTCTAAGTGGGTCATCCTCGCGAACTCCATGGCTACAATTTGTAAATTGCAATATGGGCCATCAGGTAATTATTTAAAAACTTAATTAGTGAATTTTTGTTAATTATATGATTATGCATTTAAAATTTTTGTGCAAGTGATGTCCACCTCTTCGAGTAGACCAGCTCATTAACTAGAATTGGACTATCTGCCACAGGCAACCTTAAATAAATTTTGAAAGTGTTCGCTGAAACACTCTGTATACTAATACGGGCATACGTACGAATGTCTGCAGTAAAACATCAATGCGGTTCCATCAATAGGTAATGAACAAAAACCGTGCTACTTGTAGCGAAGAACCTCATCTCATCCATTTGACTTTATTTTGTTTAGCTTTCGCTTGCGTTTGCCATCAGTAAGCAGCAAAACTTTGTTCAGTATTATATTTATTTGTCGTATGGTCGCATCGTTCGCTTTCCGAAAAAAAAAAGTGATCGCTCCTCTCTTGCATTCTCAGCGTTTTTCTGCTGCACGTCTACGCAGTAGCAAGCCTTCGTTACCCTAATGTCAAAAGCGCGCTTCCTTCCGTTTCCGGTATCATCCCTGCTACTCGTGCCGGTGTAAATACCGCGGCATCAATCTTTTACCAATCCTCCTGTTCCGCATTTCGAGCTTTTCAACTCCTCGGCGTTGCTCGGAGCTCTTAGCCGAACGAAAAAAAAAAACGTCCATGCGCTCAGCTTCTCCCTGAACTCACCAATATCCGCTAGCTCTCTCTCCTCCTTTCTACGTATTCGCCTTCCCTCTCAGATCTATCCGCGAGCAACCTGAATGAAGGAAGACATCCATAAGTCAGCGCGCCTCAAACCTTGCCTTTTCGGTTATTTGTTTCCACGACTTGTGCGCGACGCCCGGTCAAATCAAGGATCGCTCACCGTATATCGCGATGCCATCACTCTCCGCCTACCAGTGACGACGATCAAAAACGCCTGGCCGTTAAGAGCGCCGATCGCATCGTTGCTGTATCGCTGTCCTATTCAGTAGAGACAGTGAGTAGCGCTGCCCTCGCCAGCCCAGGGAGTTCCTACAAGTGTTTTCTTTCATAAACATTTTCTATTTGTTTCTTTCCCTGTTTTTTTTTCTAATACGGCCGGAACTCTTAGCTAACGCGCGGGCTTCTTTCCGTCTCGCCTCTTCCTCCCGGTGTGTACCGATGATCCTTGAGCGGACCTTTCTACTCCAGAGAGATCATAAAAAGCCAAGCGCCGGTGTATTTCTCGCCGCGTCTTTTTAGTGGGACAGCGTCGGACAGCATTTTGTTTCTCTTCCTCGAGCACCTCTTTATTTTATTTTATTTCACTTTTTGTTTCTTCCCCGTTCCCTTGGGCCTTGCCTTTGGGAGCAATAAGCCAAACGGCCGTCGCGACGTTACTCTCTCTCTGTTTCAGGGGGCGGCTCCGGGCTTTTAAGCGTCTGTCGTCGGCCTGCGAGCGAGCGACCGTCTTTAACCTTGCAGTGTCGACATCGATTCAGTCGCCAATGCCGCTGAACAGGCACCACCACGGCTGTTGTCATTTCTCAGTTCGCTCGCTCTCTCCTTGTCTCTCTCTCGTTCAACGACTACGAGGCGCACAGAACCAGAGCTCACGCGGCATTACGCACGGCGACAGCAACGCCGCCCTTTCGACAGGCGGCGTCACGATGCCTTCGGCGTCGAGACGTACTATAGCACTCCATTTCGTGCTCGCCCAATGTTCGCTACAGGCATTCCTGTCTCTTCTGGTCTTTTCCCTTCATTCTTATCTTCCCTTTGCTTCTTTGCATTCTTTTCTTCGCTTTTTGTTTTCGTTGATCCCGCCGTCGCTTACCGCCGGTTTCTCGACTTGCACTCGCTCTTTATACACAGCGGCGGCGGCGGCGGCGGATCGTTCCCTTCTTGCTTTTGATTCGGCCCTGCCTCCTCACTGTACCCGGCCATCATTTCTCTCGATTTCGGCGCGCGCTCCTAGAAGACCCTTATCATTCTTTAGTAGCTTGGGGGAAGCTTTCGCGTATCGCTCGCATACGCCGTCTTACCGCTGACTATAGCGTGCGCACGAATCCGCTGCTCCTCGCGTCATTCTCTCTCTCTCTCTATTCCTCTGCTTGGTTTTCTGTCTGTCCTCATTCACTTCATTTTTTTTTTTTTTTGCTAATCCACTCGTAGACGTTTTCTCTTGAGCTTCTTTCAGGCGCGAGCGAGCAATAAGAGTTGTGCGAGAACACATTACACGCTTTCGCCTGTCTGACCTTTCGTCTGTATGATATTTCTTTTCCCCTTTGTTTCTCGACACCGATCTTTCTCCAGGCTTTTCCTGCGATTCAAATAGTCCCCCGCGGCTCTGGAATGCCCGTCACTCAAGTTCGGCTAGATCGTGTATACTCGTCTATTTACCGTGCCGATGGAATGTGCCCTAAGGCAGGGTAGTCTGAAAAAAAATATGAAGAAAAGAGGTGAAATGAACGGCAGCTTTTGGCACTCGACCCGCTTGGTGCCTCCGGCGATACATTCCAACGGCGCAACCGGGAGCGATGTTATTCGATATAAATTTTCTTCATTTCTTTCTTCTTTGTCGGGACTCAAAACGTCGAAAAATGGAGCGAGCGAATGCGTCATTGAAAGGACTGAGAGGGTCAGGTTCTTCGGTTTATATGCCATCGCTGCTTTGCTGTCTGAAGCTATTCAGCTTTCTTGGCAAACATTGTGTTAGCGAACGTCAAGCACGTGACTCGGCTCCTTGAAATCTTAATGTTATTGATTTATGTCAACACGACAAGCTTCTTTTTTTTAATATTTGATTCATGCTGTGCGTTTTGAAGACCTTTAAGTACCGCATATAATGTCTGGGTATTGATCGGGGACACTGAGAAAGATGAACAGGAGCACCTACTGGGCTATTTTGCAATACATTCAAGCAACGTCTCTGTGACGCGCCGAGCCTAGCTCTCCCCAGTGCCTTCATCCTCCGCTGGCATCCCGGTCTTTTCCTCGCATTTTTGTAACATGATCTCGCCCCTTTCTTTATTCACTAGCTGTTGATGATAATGATAATGATGGTGATTTTTAACGGCATAACTTAAGAAACAGGGTGGCATCAAACAGGTACCTAGCGTGCTTGAGCTAATCAAGATTTACATTATCTACTGCAGTCTAGCATTTTGCATTTCTCTACAAGCTGTATTTTAAAGTTACCTATTCCTGTAATGACCCCGGCTGAGGCACTTCCCGACTTCTTTTCTTTCTTTCTTTCTTTCTTTCTTTCTTTCTTTTTCTTCCTTCCTTCTTTCTTTCACCAGTACTCTAAGTCTATCTTGCTTGTCTAGACTACTGACCAGTTAACACTCCCATCCGCTTTAATTTAACCCTTGCGTTTCCAGAAGGTGGACGTTCTCTACGGTTCTGGCTCGGCGAATATCTTGGCACTTCATCATGATGTGCTGACTCTATCTTCGAATCTTTTCTGCAGCAAGCGCGTGGCTCGCTCTGTTGCAAATGTTATTTTTCCTCAGGCAGCGAACTCTCTCCTCAAGTATCAAGGCACTGCCAATTGCGGCACTGCCATTTGCGGCACTGCCATCGGTAAGATCAGACACTGAGTGCAACAGGAGAAGTAAATAGAACCAAAGGAACGCAATGCTTATGAAATAAGGTCTCTCAATTATCATTTATTCGTCGGCGTGTACACTTCGAGTCAGTGAGCATTAGTAATGCATTCGCACGAGCCACACATAGCGGGAAGTCTCTGTCCACGCGCGGCCGCCGTCTAAACGCGTCTGTACGTATGTCGCAGGGTATGAGGTACCTGCACAACTCGCCAATACGACAGCACGGTCACCTGACGTCACGTAACTGTGTCATCGACTCTCGCTGGGTGCTCAAGGTCACCGACTACGGGATGCCCGCCTTCCAGGATCTTCAGGCCATCGCAACGCTAGTGAGATCAGCCAAAGGTAAGCACTTTGGTCGGTTTTACGATGCTCTCCGTCCGTAAAACCAGTTTGCATTGGTTTGTGACTGCGCTTTAATTGAAATTTCTATCCTTCGCTGCTTACTTTCAGCAAATGTCAGTGGATGTTCTGTGTTTATTTGGTTTCCTAAAACTGGTATAATTTAGTTTGCGACCTTCTGAAAATATCGAAGCCGATGTTTATGGGTAATGTATAACCGAAACTTACTACGAAATTTGGCCAGTCCACCGCTTTTTCTTCGAACTTACAGTTCGCGATAAGTTGATAACATGAGGAAGCATACTTGCAGGAATTTATCAGTTATAGCGTATTTCAGCCTGCTTCGATATATTATGCGGAGCCCTCTACTTGATCTCGAAGCCTTCGTTATTGATATTATAAATCTCCCTCTCACGGTCGCTCTAGCACGCCTGTAGCACAGCCATAAAAACGAGGGGGGTGGAGGTAACGCAAGAAAGGGGCGTCTATTTTCAATTTTGGCTGCTGCCGTGATAGACGAACTCGGCGATCATCGTCCATATATGAGCGCCAGTGGGGCTTAAAACAATCATTTCCGCAATCGCTAACATTCCTAAATTTAACTGCAATGCGTCACCTGCAATATGAAGTTTACTCCGCAGCTGCACTCATGTCGTACTTTTTCCTGAGAAAATCGATGCGCAATGTTGCGTGTTTTCTTACCCTCATTGATTCATTGTAGAAAGCGGGCGCCAAACGACACGGACACAAGGAAGGTTACAACACCTACCCTAGTTTTTGCATATGTATCTTATAAGAGACGCTGGAATAACATAACATGTCGCATCCTATGTTGACATGTTTCAGTCAAGCCCCGCGTATCAGTAAGTACGTGGTGATGGCGGTTGTGTTTTGAGTGAGCAATCTTCCCTCCTCCGCCAATTTTCATTTCCTGAAGCATTTCTGTCTTCTTAATTCTTTAGGGCACTTTCTCTGTCCCTCCGTGCAGGGTACCAAACCGACTTTATTTTGGTAAATATTCCAGCCCTGTCCTCTCCTCTCTCCAGCGCATCCTGTTCTGTCGACTTTTGTTTTATTTTGTGTCATGGGAGATGTGCGCACATTGAATGCACGACCTGTGCGCGCGCAGTGCTGTCACGGTTAAAAAGGCAACGCCAAGCCCTAGCGTAAGAAATTAAATGTAAGGGTGTCGGTTCTTTTAACTCCTCCAGCAGTTAATTTTGTTCTTCTTTGGTTGAGTGTCGAGAAGCAGATATCGATAACAGTCCCTTGTTCACAAGTCACGGCCCTAAAACTTTATTGGTGTTCGAGTGTAAAGAATATAGCGTACTTTGCCACGTTGAAGATGGCAGTGCTTGAGCTGCGCGAAGCAAGACTTCGTAATCTTGAAAGCGTAGAGTAGACCGCAGGGACTCAAAGTGCTTTCATTTCCGGCCGTCGCATCAACGTTGGAACAGCAACCCTGTTTTTGCAGCCGCTTCCAGCCGCAGCCTGTTGTTCTCGCGCCCCTAGGCGGCCCACGTACAAGAGGTTTTTTTTTTTTTTTCTTAAACGGCAAATAGGGAGCACTACCACTCACACAAACTGCACACCAAAGGGATGAAAGAGAATCCAGAAAACTAAGTCACTAGGGAATGGCTTTCCAAGTGCAGCTACAAAGAAATAAAGAAAAAATGAAGGCGGTGAACTAGAAGTTGGTTCAGAATCGCAAGTTTCACGTGTCATTTACTGCTCTTCTTCACTACTTGCGTCTGCGTTTCGTTTCTTTTCTTTTTTTTTTTTTTTTTTTTTTTTGATGCGCATTGTAACACAAAGAGAACGAAGAAGCGAGGGAATCCGAAAGTGCTATCTCGCGAAATAATAGAGAGAAAGAAAACACCACGTACGAAACAGGAACACCATAGTTGGACGAAAGCACAAGAACAAGATATTTTCCCTGAGATAGAAGGTCAGGAGGTGATGGGAGTCCGACCGAGACGAGTCTCAACGGGTCCCACGGGTTTTCATTCCTGCCGTTGCAGACCTTCTGTGGACGGCGCCCGAGCTTCTCCGCGGAGACTGCTCGCTTCTGCGTCGCGGCACTCAGGCCGGCGACGTGTACAGCTTCGCCATCGTGATGCAGGAGGTGTTGCTCAGGGGAGACCCCTACTGCATGCTTCCCCTAACGGCCGAAGGTGAGTGCGCGCTGTTTGCGCGACTGAGCGAGCATGCGTGTGTGAGTGCGTGCGTGCGTGGGTGAACACCTTTGCGCATGTTTGCTGTCGGATGCGCGCGCGAACAACTTCCATGCGCGAATCCACCCCAGCGTCCGAACTCGGTTAGCAAATTAACCGGAGTCTTAGCGAGCGAGTCCCAGGGGAACGCTTAGGTACGCAAACGAAAAGTCGGAGCATGTCCCCATAAATCCTGTCGTAGTACCAGCTTCGTGGGTGGGTCCGCAATGAGCCCTTGTACGAATCCCAGTATGTTTCTCTTCTTTTCTTTTCCCCTCGTTCTTCCGTGAACGCTTACTTTTTTATGCCATGTAGAAAAGTAGACGTATAAAGGACACCTAATATTATTCTTATGCAAATTTAACGAATCATTCCAACACTGTGTCCGCGACTAATTTGTGTTTTTTTTTTTTTTTAGAAGATGAAATTTATGTGCCAAAAGACGCTGTACGCTCAAAATAGAAAACTCGGCGAGTTGCGAACGTCCGCCTTCGTCTCAGTAGCGCTGGCGCTCTACAACTCGTTGCTCACAAACAAGTGGTAAGCTGAGCTGGGAGATTAAAACAGTTCCAAACAAACTGGCAAGATACAGTTATCTGCCAGAAAATGAACACAAAACACAGAATTACTTTTCGTTACTTGAGCGGTTCCAGCTGTGTTACAAAGTTGTAAAGCGAATCGCTTTCTCGGCCTCTTTCGCGCCATTTTCGTGGTCAGCGAGTGGTTGATGGTCGGACTTTCAGCGCCGATATAATGATGGTCAAGCTTTGTTTACGAGAGATGGCTCAAAGGATACAGGGATATGGCGATGCAAAGGGCGCGTGCTCTCGCGCAATGGAATTGCGGGGCGCGTTCGCGCTGTCGCGCAAGAACTTCCGAAGTTGTGCATGCTGCGGTGGAGCGCTCGGGAAGGACACCCCTCCACTTCAGCCGCCACCCTGTCCTCCTGTGGCAGCTACGAGAAAGGAAGATGTCTGTCGCCTTCCACGGCAGCGTTTGTGCTGGGGGGCAGCACACATATGATGAATGAGCTTATATGTTTAACCACTTCTATACTACCGCTACAGATGCACTGATTAACGATGTTCTTTAGGGAATTACGAAATGAAAGAGCAAACGCTACCTAAATATCTTCGCTGCAACAAATATGCGCCTTCAAGCGCATCATTGCTTTAATAAAGCGAATAGCTTTCTAGAAGCGTTCGGCTATTCTCTCACGTTCACAATTACAGTCGTTGGTTACTGCACATTTTTTTTCTCTTTTTCGGGCAATTCGGTTGCGAGAGAGTACGGGCCCTTTGCATCGGCGTCTTCCTATATCGGCGATGAAAGCCACCAACCTCCTACAACCTACCACAAAAACGGGCGATAAGGCCAAAGGAAGTTGTTCGGTCTTTATTTAAAAATTAATAATGAGCGTTCGGAATGCAAGTGGGGGAAGCGAAGGGGGGGGGGGAGTGAGGGATTGGGGGGCGGGGGTAGTCAGGGATTGGGGAAGTGCGAATCAAGCATTACGAGAATTCTTCACAACACTCGTACGCTCACCACGACAGACATTAGATAGGCGAGCAGCCGTGATAGTCTGCGCATTAGTAAACAAATATCAATCAAGAATCTTTTTTTTTTCTTTTACTTTTTGTTTTTGAGACCGTTGCTGCAATGGCAGTCTTGCCAGGAGGACGCCGCTGAATTCGGAAGCAATTTACTCGGTTTTAAGAGAGTCAGCCGCGTTGCTGAGATGTAAGTCAACACTTTTTCACCTTTCTTCGGTAGGAATCCCAGACTGGGCGCGCAGGAGAGTTCCGGAAGCGCTGCCCACGTAATGTTCCACGCATCGTTTGTTTTATTTATACCAGCGGTTTTACCGCCCATGCGAGGCGTTATCCGGCGAAGCGCTTCTGTCGGCGACGGGTCTCAGACAGGCTGTCACTTGCTGTACAAGTGCGCGACGACAGATTGGATGCCTCACTACTTTCGGCCGTCAAAGCGAGGTGCTTTACGTCACGACAGCGTCAATCATGACGTGAGAAGCGCGCTCAGCGTTCTTTAGGCGCCCAGTTCCGGAATCAAAGCGCGGGAAAGCGAAAAACAAAATGTCGGCAAATATCTCGACAGCGGCATTTGCTCCTGTACAATCGCGTAAATTGTTCTTGCCTTGCGCCTTAACCATCTGCAGTAGTATCAGTATTGAAATGTTACTTGACCAAAGTTAGTTATTTACTCTAACATTAAGTTTTAGGGTTTTACATGCCGAAATCACGATCTGATTATGAGACACGCGTTGGGAGCTCTGGATTAATTTTGACCATCGGGGTTCTCTAACGTGCACCCAATTCACGGTACACCAGCGTTTTGCCTTTTCTTTTACTATTATCTGTAATTCCGTCCTTATCGGCCGCCGCTGCTGGTATCAAATCCGCGACATCGACCTCGACAGTGCTACCCGATATCCACTGCGCTACTGAGGCGGGCTTATTTATTAATTACGCTGCAGCGGCTGTTCACTCATTCATTGTCCCCTAACCTGGAGGACGAGTGAAGAAATAATCTCCATAGCAGTTCTTTTTTTTTTCAATTTGTTTTCATTTAAGAAAAAAAAACCTGTAGATTATTTGTACATGTTCACTGCTGACGTAGATTACTGACTTCAAGGCACTGCTTCGATCGCCACGATGCCTTCCATGCAGAAATCATAGAGAAGTTGAAGCACCCGCCGCCTCTCATCAGGCCATCTGTGTCAAAGCAAACAGCACCCCCCGAAGCTCTGCACATCATGCGTCAATGCTGGGCCGAGTCTCCCGACATGCGACCTGACTTTGACATCATTGCGGACCGCTTCAAGTCGTTGTATCACGGAAGGTGCGTCAACTCAGCATGCAGTTCTCGGCGGCGCACAAGTGCTGCCTCAAACAAAATGTAGCTGTGCAATAACACAAGTGTCAGTTAAAGATATGTGACAAGCTATAACCAGCGCTGAAGCAACCCAGTGAAAATGACCTGTATAACTGTTATAATCAAGCCGCAAAATATTATAGAAGCCTCATTTCGTTCTTACTGTTAAGAACACGTGCGTTATAAGCTGAGCAAGATTGCCAAGGAAGAAACTAGTTAACCTTTATAGAGGGGGAGAGAGAGAGACAGAGAGGAAAGGCAGGGAGGTTAATAAAAGCTTCTGCGAGACAGCAGCTGGAAAATTGTTGGTGATTTCATTTCTAGAGGTAAAATATTAATGTTGAGCTAATATCATGCACGCGCCTTTAAAACCAAGCTGAATTTTCCTTGCATTATTTACAGACTGTTTTTATAACTGCAAGTATCAACCTTCGCATTTTACTGAGCACTCATATCATTCAGCTAATAAAGTACATAAAATTGAGGTAAATACAATTGGAGCATTCATGAACTGTGGCATTGAACGACAAATGTCATATATAAAGCACTGACGGATACCAAATTTTGCGAACTAAGAACGACCGAAGCTTCAACAGATTCAAAATATTCAACCACTTTGACTTCAACTTGCACACCACAGCATTTTGTTAACACACTCTGGTCATATCATGTTCACAGAACAGGGCTGAAGCTGTGAAAATTGACCGGTCAGTGTTCCAAGCTGCATTAAATCAGGGCTCGCGTTTACAAAAAGTCATTACGCTAAAATAGTTCTTAAGAGAAAATGCCAGCCAACCGCAATGTTGGACATATTATTAGCGAAGGCGACTGGTTAACGGCAAGTAGCGCTTATGAGCAGAAAGCTTTGTGAATTCGGCCCCTTACCCATTCTTTTTCTTTCGGTGAAATGTGTTTGAGTGCATGTCCGTGTAGATGCTGTTGACAATGCATTTTAAGGCACTCAAGGCACCGAAGGCACTCTGCTCTAATGCCACTTATAATGACGTTTGCAGGAAAGCAAACATCGTCGAAACCATGTTTCAAATGCTTGAAAAGTACTCAAACAACCTCGAGGACCTCATCAGAGAGCGGACGGTGCAGCTGGATGAAGAGAAGAAAAAGACCGAACATCTTCTCAACAGAATGCTGCCGAGGTATTCCACGATTTCTCGGTTTATTATCTCATGTTGCTGCGTTTTGTAAAGAAACAGTGGTTTCCGGGAGCCGTTTGCTCTTACCGTAAGTGAGGCCACCATTGTTACGTGTACGACACATACACGTCTACTGAAATCGGTGGACAAAGTGTAAAAATTCGGGTGGTTTTTACTTAACGTGCTTTCAAGTCTGCTTCCCTTTAACAAGAGTGCATTATCACGGCCGCTGGATAAAAAAAAACACCTTTTTTTTATCCAGCGGCCGTGGCATTATGTAGAGAAATAGAGGAAGAAAAATACTCCAATGTTGCTATACAACGTAGCAAGTTCCTTATTGTGAGACTTTCATCTAAGCACCAACGTGCCTTCACATCGCAAACCTCTCGTGAAAGTGCTTTTAAAAACAATTCGATTATTACATCATTCACGTCCTCGCTGTTTTCTTTGTATAGGGTGAGTGTTTTGTCTGCATTTGTGATTAAAGATCTTTCTCAAAGCCGAACAATGTGATATGCACTGCCACTTGACTACTGCTAACAATGTCCATTCATTCAAGCTTCATAGAGGGAGCCTGTTTAAGCAAAGAAACGTGGAAATCGCCTTACAGGGAGACAGTGAAGCTAAACGGCTATGTCGGTTCATCTGCGCCAAGTAACATTGTAGCACGAAATGTTACGTGCACACTTACTCGTAAACGCATATCTGGCTCGCATCGATAGACAGTAATGAGACAGCAGCGGAACGGTACCGTGTCGTTTTCGGATGCATAAAATAACTTTGAGATACCCTTTGCGCAGGGCGAGCTCGGTTCGGTGTGTAATGCGCTGCGAATGCAGCGTTAAGTAGGAGACATATGGCACGAAGAAGATATGGTTGCTTCCATTATTGTAACATGTTGGAAATTGTTAGAAACTTGCTAAATGTGGTTGCTTATTCATGCATCGTATCACGCTCAGAATCTTGACATGTATCTAATGGTTTCTGCTGCTGAGTCCGAAGGCATAGATTTGATTCCAGTCCAAGGCGGCCTGCATTTTCGTGGGGACAGAATGCAAAGACGACCATGTAGTTACAATGAGCCCGTCTAGAAGCAATCCAACTGTTATAAGTTAATGAAGACTTGTAATCACATTAGATGTCTGTGTGAAGCGTGTTCAATGTTAAAACTGTTCATTGCTGCCGCGTAATGGGGCGGTCACCTCGATCAAGCTGCTCAGTGCGGTAGCTTTTACGTGGCTGCTCCCAGGAAAAGGATCAAGGAAAAAGCAAACTAAATAGAATTGAAAGACTGGTGTGCCGACCACGGCGTCTCTCATACGTATGCGGTTGCTGTAGCCTTGGTGCATTCCGGGGAATCGAGAAATACGCTTAGTAGCGATACTCTAAACTATATAACTGTCTTATTAAACGTCAATTAGAAATTATTTCATTACACTCCGGCTTTTCAGCTCCGTGGCAGAGACTCTCAAGGCCGGCCTGCCCGTGGTGCCAGAGAAGTTCGAGGAAGTGACCGTTTACTTCAGCGATATCGTCGGCTTCACGACCATATCCGCATACAGCGAACCAATGGAGATCGTAGACTTCCTGAACGACCTCTACACGGCTTTCGATTCGACTATCAATCACTACAACGTCTACAAGGTACGACAACGTTTTTACTGTTCGCAGAACCTCAAGTAGTGCGCATGTAGCAGAACCATGTGATATACTAACCAGATCTTATTATTTTTTTTAGCTTAGGCGGCATTATTCTGCTCAATATAAATGCATGCTCGCTTACGTGCGCAGTTAAAAACAAAAGTTCGGAATACTGATTAAGCTTCATCGCTACGGCATGTATAGCTTGAAATTGAGAGTTCATCTTCGGTCGCTCAAGAAAAGACGCAGTGCAGCTATCAGTTCCTGTCTACGTACCCTGACTCCTTGTAAATTGCAGTCACTCATGCCGTCTGAGTTCTGCAAATTTTTGCGGTCTACGGGGGAGTTCTTATGAACACATCTCCGGTCGACGCCGCTGGTATTCAATGTTTCCGGGACCATACAGCCGAGCCTGAAAGAAGGAGGAATTTCACCGTGCAAACACGTTGGAGTAGCGTTTCTTACGCTTTTGGCGCGTTCCAGCTTGTATCACCAACGGAAGCATTGCCGATAGATGTGCGTAATGACAGAAAGGATGCAACATCACCTGGCCATTGTCCTCCTGCATGCCTCAACGCTTCCAAACTAGCCACAGTAATAAATTTGTTCGTGCCACGCACTTAAATGCTAATTTTAAGAGTGACATAAAACACTCAATCATGCGTGAGTAATACTGACTACTCTTATCCCCCTCCTATCCAAAGCAGCTTTGAGTAAATTACAAATTGCACATCGGAAAGAAGGCGCAGGCGCAAATTCAGTCCGCGCCTTCTGTGGACATGCCGCGGAATTAATAGACAACAAAGCGAGCACAAACTCTAGCCCAGTTCATTCGAACTCCAACGAGTCTCCGGCTCTCAGTTGAACAGTAACAACGAAGTGTGTATTTAAAGCGTTAGCAATAGGAGTGTCAAATGGAAAAACGTTTGCGTGGGAAGTGTGGGAAGCCGGTCACGTGGTAGACGTAGAGACTTAGAGAAGCATATGCATATATATAAATATATATATATATATATATATATATATATATATATATATATATATATATATATATATAGAGTTCAAAAAATAGAAGCACGTAGGAAAAACATAACAAGACTTTACTGACGTTTCGGCCGGGGTCCGGCCTTCATCAAGAGTCACTCTTGATGAAGGCCGGACCCCGGCCGAAACGTCAGTAAAGTCTTGTTATGTTTTTCCTACGTGCTTCTATTTTTTGAACTACTTCTGTGCCGGCTCCGGTTACTCTTTACTTCACTGATATATATATATATATATATATATATATATATATATGCATATATATATATGCCTTCAGAGTTACGAGGGCTCCCGACGACATGCTTTATGCTGGTTCCGGGGAGTAATTGTATAGGAATCAACATCTGAAGGCTTCACGATCAAACCACCGTTCCTCTGTGAGTGACACGCGGTCTCCGCCGTCTGTGAACGCGATGTTCACACACATGCTCTTCTGTTCCTGTGGTTGCCTGTCGTTGCAGGTGGAGACCATCGGTGACGCGTACATGGTGGTAGGCGGCCTCCCCGAGCGCACCCGGGACCACGCCGAACAGGTGGCCACCATGGCGCTGGACCTTCTGCACCACTGCGGCCGCTTTCGCATCCGACACATGCCCAACGTGCCTCTCATGCTGCGCATCGGACTGCACACAGGTGCGCGGCAGGTCGGACTCCCCCTTCTATTTTTTTTCAAATTCATTGGCTCTGCGTGGACAAAACGACAGCTCACTACAACTTCTGCACAACTTCTCCGGAGAGCCTTAAACCGCCTCAACGCAAGACCATTTTCGGAAAAAAGGATACTTGTACCGTGTTCATGCGCCCAGAAAAACGAGAACATTAGTGCAGTACCTCCAGTCGACAGGTCTGCGGCCATTTATAGATTTTTTGCTCATCTGCATGTGCTCGCGCAACTATAGTGCCTTTCTACCCTTCATTCTTTCCTTTTTTTTTGTTCCCCCTACTTCCCACACTGAAGGGTAGCCAACTGGAGGTGTGTCAGGTTAACTTCACTGCCTTCCTTGTTCTCCTTCTTCTTCTTCTCCTCTCTCTGTCTCTCTCCCTCACGCCATGACATCACACAGTGATGTCACCGTCCCAATCGCGGAACCTGTACACTGCACGCAGTCTCGTGGGCACGATGTTGTACTTCAGTGAGTGCCCGACTACATTGAAATATCGTGGAACAGGAACAACCAGGTAAACGAAACGGCAAACGGCTCACCCAGCTACTGGCTCACGTACACGGCGAGAGAGAGAGAGAGAGAATGAACTTTAATTCAAAGAACACGCGAGCGTAGGTAGCTCCTCCGCTCTGCAGTGGGTGGTCCCCTCAGTCCAGGAGTCCAGCGGCCTTAGCTGCCCTTCTCGCGGCGACAGGTGCATTATTCCTCTGTTCAGCCACAACATCAGGCTCATCTTGAACCAATATTTTACAAAATTATCTGTGACAACATTGTTCCACGCTGCAGCGAAAATATCGATTCTGCATACAGTGGATCCTGAACCAAACTTCAGACTCTCTCTCTTCATCGACTCTCTCTCTCTATCGTCTAGTGTTTTCTTTTTAATATGTGTGTGTGTGTGTAGTTACCATTTTGGGATAGCAGGCTCTTCAATATTCCAGCTTCCCATACTGTTAATAAACAACAACTGGCTAGGTGTGGATTACACCGGCCACTTTCCGTGTAAAATTAGACCGGTTGAATCCTTATCATGCGTTTGGCGTGGACCAGATAAAGGCATCTGAAATTGGCTGTTAACTGATCATTGTTATCAAAAAAGGCTAGAATGTGCGTCCAGCTAAGTGGATTGGGGAAACGTAAGCTTTATTTAGGGACTCTTCTGAGACCATCATCTTCTCCATACAATAGAAGGAGGGCGTTATATACTGTTTCTTTTTTTTTTTTTTTTCGTGTGACATAGGCTGTGTTCCAATACTGGCCGTATACACGGCAGAGTATAGACGACTAAGCGGACAGCGGTCATCCTAAGTCGCGTTTCCATTCTAACTAAGATGCCAAAGAATACAGCTTCGTGAAGACAACACTGAAGTCAAAAACGAGGCAGGCTACGTTGCTGTGCAAACAAGATAGCGGCTTAGCGGAACGCTTGGAAACTCGACGGGAAGGTCGTCTGCTAACAAGAAGGAAAGACGTCTGCGAGCGCACAAAGAGAATGCAGAAATAATATGTGCTTTTGTTGTCGCTGCGAGGTGGCTTCACGTCGCAGAGGCGTTTTACCATCGTCTTTCAGACGATTCCAAACGGGTTCCATCACTATAGGGCTCGAAGCTGTCTTGGCTGTTTCCTTAGTTGTCTACGTAGACTGTCTCCGATGCTGGCCATAATTGGAAGCCATAGTCTGGAAGCACTGACAGTGAACTCCTAACCTCGTTCCACATAATATCCGCTGAGTGAGTGGAACATTTTTGCAAATATATCTCAGTTAGTTAGTTGGTGGAAGCGAGATTAAGCTGTACCACTTACTGAGGGAAAAGTATGTGGAGTGATATTAGGAGATATACTACAGTCACGGCGCCAAGAAGCTCGACCGAAGGAAGAGCCAATGCTTAAGTGCATTCGTTCCCCATAGGTGAAACATTTTGTGATTATGTTCCGAGTACTTACTGAAGCCTATCCGTACAAGATTAGGAGTGTGTGCATGCGTTTAAAATTAGCCTCTCTTTTTTCTCTAGTGTCATAGCATAAAACGTATTTCATTTTAGTTTGTCAGCATTGTTCCTAGTGTATTTCTTTCCTTGTGATGTTCGCGCTCTCAGGCGATCATATAACTGTATGTCTCCTTATATTTTAAAGTTTTGGGTTGTCTTGCGGGCAGGATAGAATACGAGACTACGCGCACCTACATGCGTCATTTGATGAACTCTATATCTGATATTCACCCCTTAAACTCATTCACCTTTTCCTAAAAATGTATAAACATTCCTGCAAGAGAAAATAAATTTATCTCCCTTTGGTTCTTCTATACGCGGCAAAATGTCTTGCTTGGTTGCATTCAGCGCAAAATAATCATTGAGGTGGAATATAATCTTTTAATGTTTATTTATTTATTTATTTATTTATTTATTTATTTATTTATTTATTTATTTATTTATTTATTTATTTATTTATTTATTTATTTATTTATTTATTTATTTATTTATTTATCTTTCACTTCTTCCTACCCTTTCCAACATCGAACGCTCGCTTCTTGTGACAATCGTAGCACTTGAATATTTGAATTTTTTTATTTTTTTAGGCCCCTTCTATGCGTAACTATTCCGGCCTGCCGAGAAGAGCACAAGGAATAAGGATAACACAAGACAAAGTTCAGTTGTGATCCCGTTTTATCTTAGTAAGATTAAACTTTTTATTACGGAAGATGGTTTGAGCGCTTAGACAACGCAGATTTATCCAGTGAGGTGACAGACAAAAACACACTGCCTAAAAACGAAACGGGAAGTGGCGCACAACGCATACCAGGCACGTCGCTTAAGTGTGCAAAGCCTCTGAACGCGGGCCTCTACATAGTAAATATTTTTACGCCCTGAGGGGTGCTGGTTTGTTCCATGACCAACACCCTTTCTCTTAAGGCTGTAAAAAATAAAGAAAAAACTGTCAGCCCCTCCACTGGGGTGGAGATGGAAGACCAGCGAAGCTGTACTATGGTGGGAATTATGTATCTCCAATTATGACTATTAAGATGTGATGATGTAATTGGTTATTTGAACTATTAAAGAGTGAGAAATATATATGATCCTGTTTTTGTTTTTCATTTATTTAGTGACCACAGGGACCATGGTCTTATGGTCGCTACGGTACACCGCCATAGGGTGTACGAAAAGGTTGACACGTTCTTGATAAACACGTCACCAACGCCGCGCGCGTTCTGTGCGAACGCGGGCAAAACGCCGCCGCCGTCAACAACACTTGTGCGCGCTGTTTGTGCGACCGGACACAACCGCTGTGCAAACGCTGGCTACCTGACGAAACGGCTAAACGCCGTTGTCGACACTTTTAGGGGAGAGGCGGGCGAGAGCCCAGAGAGAGTCCGGGACACAGGCGGCAGAGGCCGGCAGGGCTGTGCACATGCGCCGCAGTGGGAGAGCGGGCACGCACACGCACAGTCTAGGGTGCATCGATGCCCTCCTTGCCCACCGCTCCCCTTCCACTGGGAAGTCGCGTTTGCTCTCCGCCGTGCGTCCGCTCCCCGTGAAAGCGCGCGTCCCTCGCCCTCGCGCGTTTTCACTCGCACATACAGCATACGGCCAATGAGAGTTTTTTTTTTTTTTTCTATTGCCGGACGCGACCATCGAAGAGTGAGCCCTTAACAGCTTCGCTGTAAAAGAAGTCGAACTTTCGCCCGAAAGGCAATGCATCTATTGCGATAGCAAGTTAGTGGACAGCTATACAAAGTGAGGATAGTAGTTTTATCGACCGTATAAACTTGTAAACGTAGGCATACTAAATAAATTAACAAGCGTGGTGTCACGCACGTACAAGCAAACATGAGCGCATCTCACTCGATGACCGCGGAAACTGGCTGTCAAAACGCTGGAGTGAGTCAGCGCAGCAGCAGCAGCGAGCCAATTGAACTTCCTGCCGGCACTCGCATCAACGGTATCTTAACCGCGAAAACGCAGGGAGGGCGGACTCTGCCCCCGCCGCAGATGGTTTTCAAGATACAGCCGTGCGGGCGGGCGCTCGCGGCTCAGAACTTGCCACAACAATCCGCAATAGAGAACGCAAACTTCATTTGTCCCCCCCCCCCCCCCATCAACGATTCTATCGTACCTCTTAAAGGTAAGGTTGTTAGCCATTGGCCAAACCAAGTATTATTAAGGTTGCAATGGACATCAAATACAATAAGGCGTACATATACGACTGGAATACTCTACCCGCCGATCATTGGCCCAGATGGCAGTGAAAGCACTTTTGTGCTTTTTTGAAAACGACTGGCTTGTGTGAGACCAACTGACAGCGGGGTGCTGTCCGCGCATGTGCACACATTCACCGCTTTCCTCTCTCTCTCTCTTCTATCTGTTCCTCTTTTCCCTTACCCCAGTGTAAGGTAACCAACCAGATGCTTTTCTGGTGAACATCGCGGCATTCTTTCTTCTTCTCTCTCTCTCCTTCTCTCTTAAGGTTACACAAACTTTTTCTCCGTAAGAATATGTACACCAAAATCATTCCTATTTTTGCTATAGTATTCGCAGCGGTGGCAAAGCAAAGAGAAACAAAACTGCTGCGTTGATTGGCTTTTCGTAGTACGCCTAAATGAGGCCCCAACGCACGCGCGGAGGCCAGCGACAGAAATATCTTCCTGCACACTCGCTAGTTACGCCACTTCTGTAGCCATGATCCCGCGTCGTAGATCGCGAGCTGCTTGCGTAACGCGACGTCAGGACGGGGATAGCGCGCAGCGTACGACACTCAGCGCGCCAGACGCTCGACGCCGCGGCTGTGCCCGACGTCGCGTGTCCTCCCACGCAGGCCATGAACTCCGTCGTTACTCACCCTCGATAGTAATTTGCCCGGCGTTAAGCCTACGGCGCGTCGCTGCACTCCTGAGCGATTGGGACAACGCAAAAACCCATGTACGTATTTATGCGTAAAGAGTGGGGCGAAGTTGCGTTAGGGGCTGCTTAGTTACGATTTGCCCTTCACGGTGAAACAGTGTGCCGCGCGCGCTCGTAGGAGTATCAGGCACTGAGGCTAACTACACCAGACGTTTTAACGCGAGAACGTTTTAACGCGAGAAAAGCAGATAAGGTCGGTTGGAGGAGCTTTGTCTCTGGCCTGGTACTCGTGGTAGAGGAAAGGGAGAAGGAAAATAAGAGAGTGTGTGTGTGTGTGTGCGGAAGACGATGATAATGCACAGTGAACATTGTACACGTGCTATGTGCATACATGTTCTGCGCACACAGGCCACCTACACCACGATGTGCAGGCGCCTATCGTGTAGTTCTAATAACGGACGCTCAGAAATGAGAACGTCAAGCGACAGCTCTTCGAGACAAGTATAAAGACGTTGCGCAAGATAAAAACGGTTCACGCGCGTGTTTGTGCAGCTGCGACGAATGTGAATGAGAACTGTAATCCTGACCTCGTGCGAAAAGTGTTTTCTTTTTTTTTTTAGGCGTCATGTTTTATATTTAAAAGTAACACCCGCGCATATATAAACTTCAACGTCTTATTTCTAATAGGTTCTTTGTGGAATGAATGAATGAATGAATGAATGAGAACTTTGCTTTAAAAGGTGCCACTATATAGTTAAGAAGCCCTTCAGTCCAGGGTTCCGCTTGGGAACATTTCTAGGCACTTATGTAGTTCACCAGATAGCGCTGGTCATGCTGAGTCTTGCAGAGAATGACCCGGTCGAGTTAGGGGAGGTAGGGTTAGTATAAGGCTAAAGATAGGAGGGTAAATACTTCCTGCCGTTGCATGCCACATCGCTTCATCGTTTACGCCGATATTGTAAAAACGTTCGATGCTCTAATTCGACGCGGACAGTTTTGGTTCTACCGTGCAGTGATCAGGAGCTTATTTAAGAAGTGCATACTCGACCTCATTCACGAAAAGGGGATCTAATAGCTAGTACACGTTACGTACAGCACCAGATTGCGGTATCAGATAGTGTTGCAATAAAATGTAATAAATTGACGTAAACTTATATGTTACGTCCGTGCAGTGAGGTAACGTTTAAATTTATCAAATGTAAAGAAAAGAAGGTGTAGCGCTAAGACAACAACAGTTGTTAATTCGAACTTGCGAAATTTATCCGCTTCCCTTATATGAATCTCAGGTCCCTTCTCAAACCAGACTGCCAAGCACTCAAGAGTCAGGAGTAGCTGTGCGAAGTTATTGGAGAGCTATTTTACACTTCAAACGCGGGAACTCTTAAAAAGGGACGCATTCTAAATTTAGGGGTAACCAGTGCTAGATACCTTAAATAAAAAAATTGGAGTACGCTTACGCTTCGCCTTTAAGAGTGGAACGCGATAGCGTTATCGGGCTCCGTTCGTTTCACATTTTTCGTTATGAGTAGGCTTCACTGCAACACACAACGTGGAAAAGCCAGCTTACAAAGACCAAGCTTACACTGATCCCCAAAGTCGGCTTCACTTTTAAACACAAATGCATTGCTCAGAAGACATTTTTACAGGAGCTATTTAAGCCGTCTTGTATCAAATGTGAAGGCTCCAGGGCCTTTTTTATTATTTTATTAATTGTTTGCTGTTCCCTGAGGCGCGCGCGTGTCGGAAATTTAGAAAGGCTCGGTTTTTAACATGCCAATTCAATGTTGTCTAGAACCAAAGTACAGCCAAATACCATCAGAATTGGGGGACGCTTAAGATTTGCCTATAAGAGTGGAACGCGATAGCATTCAAAGATCCCTGGCTGCTTATCAGGCTTTTTTTTTCTTGTATATTCAAATTACAATCCGACACTATCACGCCTGTAGGTTGTGGTTAATTCGTACTTTACCATTTTTTGGATGGATTTTACTTTGCGAAATTCAATTTTTGTTCACTAACGCCTTGCGCCACGCGGAGGGCCTGTGTGGTCGGGGTTGTTCGGCATGATTATTTCCGCCAGACGCCGATGCTTAACGCCGACGCCGGTTTTTCTGCGACACGGGGCCCTTAACGCTATCGCGTTAATAGGAGCAGCTGCACGAGCTTGGACCTGCTAGATGTTTTTCGCATGGCATCAGAATGGGGGGGGGGGGGGGGGGGGATAAATCAATTCGGGTAAACCTAATGAGAGCAAAAAGTAGCCACTTCTCACGCCAGTTGACATGTTTAACAGTGTATACATATATATGGGGTGATTTACTTAATCGCTAGCCGACATTTCCGAATCACCCGTGACATGTAGCGCAATTCCACTAAATGAGCGTGATTACCTTCCAAGGCTGACATTATTTGCGCGAGAAATGAAAGCGAATATCTAACTAATTAACAAAATTGTGCTAATTAAGTTTTAAACTATATACTTTGAATCACATTTTGCAATTTACGAATTGTAGCCGGTGACCCTTTAAGTCATATTCACTTGGAACGAATTCTGAGGATGACACCACTTTCGAGATACGTGTTCCCAAAGTTTGCGGCAAAATGCATTCGTGTTCCAGTAAGTTTCGAGCGTCAATGCATAAAAAGGCGTTTTGTCGAAAAAGTAGTGGAACAACGGTGCACTTTCACGGCATGTTTGACCGTGCTTAACTCAAAACTTGAGCTCGTTTCAAATTTTGTTCCAATTGGAAGTGACTCGTGAAATCACTGGCTTCAATTCGTTCATTTCAATAGGTGCGCTAATGTAATTAGTAGAAAAGTAATTAGTTAAATTTTGTTAAATAGCCAATTGTGGGTACAGATTTCCAGTTTAACTAGTTTATACATTTTCGAGTATTCCAGCTCAATAAGTGGATTTGTGCTAAATGCCAGAGGCGATTTTAAAAAATTCTGCTAACGTTAAGATAAAACACCCTGTGCGTATAGCCTCGCGCTTGGCCCATGCAGCAAATGCTGTGTATACGTTTATAGTGCCCCTACAAATTTTATCAACCCTCTTGTTTACTAACAGACGTGCAAAAAAATTACCAGAACAACTAATCCAGTGCAGCAACTGAGGGTAAACTGCGTTGGTCTCCTCTAAATTGCGAGACTGTGCGCCTTAAGAAGTATCACCGCGTTAGGCGTATATAGGGCTTGGATATTACCACATCGTTGCTATTAATTACAGAAGCTTTTGCATAATACTTGTCGACAGAAGAGAAAGAGAGAGAGCAAGTGGATAACTAGACAGGTTAGCCCCGCGACATGTTTGGCTAACACCAGGCGAAATAGATTATGAGCTAGGGATGAAAGAAATACATTATCTACCCACGTATTCAGAAATACATCTAAACTTGAAGCCCACGTTTGACTTGATCTAAATGACGCCTGGCGTGAACGTGCCCAACACGCTCCTAGCGTTTCCTACGGCGCGTTTGTGCCAGGCATCATTTAGATCAAGTCAAACATAGGCTTCAAGTTTAGATGCATTTCTGAATACGCGGGTACACACAGAAAATACACACAGACGCACAAGCCCAAACACACAAGCGTGCAAACTACGATAGCGCACAAGAAGGAGAGAGAAATAATCTATTAGAAAGGCAGAGAGGTCGACCCGAACAGGGGACAAAAAAAGAAATTTATTTACAGAGTCTCATTGGAGTGAACTTAACAGTGTTGCATGCAAAAACGCACTTTTCCTTCGTCAGAAGCAGTGAAACCACTCGTAGGTGTGTTATGATGATTGAGTACGTGATTTTCATCGACAATGAATATCCGGACTTGCTCCCGACGCTGGCATTTCGTTCTTCTCCCTTGTGCAGGAGCTGTTGTCGCTGGCGTGGTGGGTCTTACCATGCCGCGGTACTGCCTGTTCGGCGACACCGTCAACACAGCGTCCAGGATGGAATCGACGGGACGAGGTGCGCAGTCGCACGACGTCAGTGCAAGTCACCCATTGATCGTTTAGGTTGCGTTGCATTCACAGACTGCATATCTGAAAACACAGCGGGAATGTCGGGACTCAAATTACAAGCTACAAGAGCAGACTGACGCATTAAATGAACGCTAAAGTGAAACACTGAAGTGATTTAGAGTGGTAGATTACTCGTTCAATACCTCCTTCCGATTTATTAAGTGCGAATGCACTTCTTAAGCGATGATAAGTGGTTCTTGAGGGAAAGGGAAAGGTTGGCGCTATCTTCTGCAGCCCTTGAGGGAGCACGGCTCAGCGCTTAAGCGACCCCGAAAACTCCGCCGGCATCCGCGCTCCTCCTCCTCTCCCCTAGCAACGGCGCGAGGAGCGGAGAGGAGCGTCTGTAGCAACGGCGCAGCGACGTCACGCCCCACGTGACTGCGCGCGCTCCGCCCTCCGCTCCGTGGCCGCGCGCGCCCCGCGCCGGCATCCGCACCGCTCTCCGCGCCGTGACGTCACGGCGCCTTGTGTAGCTGGCGCCTCCGCGCCGTGGCTGCGCGCGCCGCGCCGGCTCCTCGACCCTCTCCGCGCCGTGACGTCACGGCGCCATGCAGCTGGTGTGCCTCTTCCCCCGTTAGGTTTGCACTCACCCTCGGCCGCCACCTCTCCCCTCGCGCTGACAGCTCCCTCCTCGCCCGGTAACAGACCCTCGTGTGCGTACTCTCCCCACCGCTCACCCCCTCTCCAACCGCCTGGCGTGTTTCGCTCCGCCGTCACGTGTTGTGTGTGTGGCGCCGGCGCGTCAGTCGTGCTCTCTCGCTGCCGTCTCCTTCGCTCGGCTCTGCAGTTTAGTCGCGCGCGCCCCCTCATAGCATCACCCCGTGCTTCGCACTTCCTCATACTCCCCTTCGGGGAAATGCGGGTTTTTTTGGTGTGACATATTAGCTGGCACGTTAATTTTGTGGCAGAATAGCGTCATTTATGCCTTTATAATATTGTCTGAAAATTCAAGGTATTTTTCCTTATTTCCGCCCTTTTTTTCTTCTCTCCAGAAAACGCCCGCAGAAGTTGCCGCATGAGGCTTTTCTTTACTGTCGAGTTGAAATGCAATGCGTTTTCATTAAAGACCATTACCTAGACTCTACTAGACGCTGCCAAAATATATGACGTCATAAGGGACAGTTGCCGCAACTTGAAAGGCATCGCCAGCCGCCTTTAATTTATTCCCAATTCACGGTAGCCCTGCTGATCTGTTTCCAATCTCAAAAGCGTAATTTGCCAATCTGTAACTCAACCTAGTGCTTCCGTGTAATATCCATTGAACACGGCGCGCTTCGTTTCCTGCTGTTCGCTGCTTTGAACAATGAACAGCAGTGATGGTGTGCATGTGCTGTTTCTTTCTATATACAGGGTGTTCAAAATTAAGCGTTACGGTATTTTTAAACATCGCCTGTGGCAAGTAGCATAATTCTTACCGTTCAGCTGGGTTATTCGAAGAGGTGGACATTAGTATCACGAGAAATCGAAACACATATTCAACTAATTAGCAAAAATTAACTGATTAACTTCTTAGTTAATTACTTTACGGCACATATTGCAATTTACGAATTGTAGCCGGTGAGCTTGTCAGGCCTATTCACTTCGAATGAATTTCCAGAATGACAGCAGTTTGGAGATATGCGCCATCAATCTCGCCGTAAAAATGCACTGTTGTTCGGCTTACATTTATTGCGATAGCAACTATATGGACACTCCAAGCGAATTTCTGCCGTCGGAGTCGTCATCGCCGTCGCCGTGAGGTTCCGTCGTATAAAGTCCAACGGTGATGAAATCGTCGCCACGCGCCGTATGCTGCATGTGCGAGTAAAAGCGCGCGAGGGACACGCGCTTTCATGGGGAGCGAACGCACGGCGGAGAGCAAACGAGACTTCTTCCGTCACGCGAAAGACCGGTGGGGGGGACGGGAGGGAGGGATGAGAGGCGACGTTTAGCTGCGGCGCCAAATGCGTATTTTTTATTGCGATTATATGGACACTCCAAGCTGATTTCTGCCGTCTGCGTCACCGTCGCCGTCGCCGAGAGGTTCCGTATAGAGTCCAACGGCGATGAAATCGTCGCCGCGCGCCGTATGCTGTATGTGCGCGAGGGACGCGTGCTTTCACGGGGAGCGAACGCACGGCGGAGAACAAACGCGACTTCTTCCGTCGCGCGAAAGGACGTGGAGGGACGGGAGGGAGGGAGGAGAGGCGACGCTTAGCTGCGGAACCAAATGCGTATTTATATAAAAACGTTTCAAGGCGAGAAGGTGGTAAAGACTTCCGATGCTGCTCGATGAGTGTCCCGTTCTGATCTCGTCGAAAAACCTCCAAGCCACCCCCAGAGGCACCGGCAAAAGTCACCAACGCCGCGCGCGTTCTGTACCAACTCGGGCAAAACGCCGACGGCGTCGACAACAGTTCTGTGCGTTGCTGGTTCTGCTACGTGTCCAAGTTTATTCAGCTGATAAAATTACTATCCTTACTCCGTATAGGCTCTCTACTAATTTGCTATCGCAATTGATGCTTCCTCTTTCGGGTGAAACTGCGACATTTTTTGCCAAAATGCTTTTTTATACATTGAAGAACAAAAGTAACTGGAACGCCCATGCACATGTATTTCGTCCCACACTTTGGGAAAAAATAACTCGAAACTGGCGTCATCCTGGAAATTCATTTCAAGTGAATGCATCTTGCAAACTCACCGGCTACAATTCGTAAATTGCAATATATGTCGTAAGGTAATTAACTAAGAAGTTCATTAGTGAGTATTTGTTAATTAGTTGAATGTGTTTCGATTTCTCGGGCTACTAATGTCCGTCTCTTCGAATAACCCAGCTCAACGATAAGAATTATGCTACCTGCCACAGACGATTTTTAAAAATTTCGTAAAGCTTAATTTTGAACACCCGGTATATATTTCCTTCATATAATTATACGTCCCCTCCTCCGCACTCCTATGTAGGGTATAGCAAACCGGATTTCTGTTCTTGTTAACCTCCCTTCCTTTATTTTTTTTTTATTATTTTTAGTCTCTCTCTCTTGAACAATAGTTTTCGCCGAGTACCTTTTGACAACTTGCTCGAAAGTATTAACCATCTCTTTCGAAAAAAGAAGTAAGAAAATAAGAAAAAAAGAAGCTCATGATGCTAGATTTGAAAATGTTTTTTGCCTATTCTGAGACTGATGGGAGCAGCTGCACCGTATCTTTGCGACGTCACACCCTGCCTACAGCTTGTTTATCCGTCCGTGGATTTAACCACCTCTCACGCTCTCGCTCCGCAGCATACCGGATTCACATCAGCAGGACAACGGAGAGGAAGCTGCGACAAGCTGGGGGTTACTCTGTCAGGTACAGAGGGGAGATTGTGCTCAAGGTGAGTGTCACGGTGGGAAGCGGGGGGGGGGGGTATCCATGTCGCATGAAAGTTGTTCCAGCATACCAGTGTTCAAACTACGCTTCGAATTCCGGGCATGTTTAAAGGGTTGTTTAAAAGGAGGGGGGGTAATTGACTGGACTTATGGATCCTATTGTAACTGGTAAAATCAAAGAGCTCAAGTCGCATAGCTTCCGTATTGCTTCTACCGGCAAATTAAAAGGCCGTAAATATCCAGTTTATATCCATTTCACACGTAAAGCACTCTTCTAAAATAATACCGGTCTTTTAGAGGGGCATTTTTTTTTATTGAGCTTAAGAAAAATGTGCGTCGCATACATCGCGTTTTGATCATCACGCTGGTAATGTCAATGCAACGTCATGAATTTTAAATTAATTTCGCACATTAGTGCACATTAGTGCTAAAAAATACAAAGTTTCATACTTTAAGCCTTGTTGCTTTTGAACGCAATCTAAGTGTTGCCTATAGGGATGAGCACCTACACAGCGCCGAGCAGACGCTGTCAGAATCCATGACGTAACAGTGAGATTGTGCGGGGACTTAAATAGAGTGGCGTCCTCTATGACTTTTAATTCCTCCGCTCACAATAAGACTAACATGACTGGTTTCGTTCATGTTTTATAACAGGAACGTTTGCCTCTGGAGCTCACATATGAAACATCAGGGGCTTAATTCACAAAGATTTTCGTTCCTAAGTGCTGTCTGCCATTGGCAGGTCGACTAGGCTAAAACTATGCCCAAGATCACAATATTGTTACGTAAGAACCTCTTCTCTTACGAATAGTTCTAACACAAGCATCCATTGAACCGATTTTGATGAAGCTTGTTGAAATACTGTGATTGTCCCAGACTAATATTTTTTCTGCACCAAAATGAAAATATTTTATTTAAATATTTAAATAAATTTATTTGATTCGCAGGAATTACCAGAAATCGGTTATTTATTGAAACATCACGTGTACAGTTATGTAAGTAAGCCAATAAAATCTTGCCACTGACTTGTGCGCACAACATTCGCACAACTCACGTAAAAAATGTAACCATTTCACGTAAGCTATAAACTAACACATCATATTTGTCCACATTAGACGATATAACCAGATACAGTTTGCAGAATTACGTCTCTTTTTGGTGGACAGTTACGAGCGACATTGTAGGCTTTGATGTTCAGTGGTATTATTCGCCCATTTTTGGCTTTTTCTGTACATATTCTATGCTCTGAATCAAAATTCTGCTTCCAACAGTCAGTAGGGCTTAGCTTACTTTCCTAAATGTAGCATGTTTCATGCAAATTGGTTCAGTGGTTGTATAGTAAGAGTATTTCTGCGTTTTGCATGCATTTGAATATGTAAACTTGAGGTTAGCCCAAGCTAAAGCTTTCTCATAATTACACCGCAAGGGACACTTTTGATCATTTGTATGCTGGATTTTCAGCATAGCACATTGCCCTAGATAGGGTGACTCGTGTTTCGCTAAAATGCTAATTTATGCACGGCTGTAGGGAGTTATTGTTCGTGCTTTTGTGTATCCTTTCCATCATATTTACCGCACGAAACCAATAACAGCTGAGCATTGCGGGAAAGTCAGCTTAGCACTTTTCTAAAATGTCTAGTGGTACTACAAAACGTCAGGTTCGGTCAACTCTCGCGTTCCTCAGCTGTGGGATATAAGAAATGTATCGGTCGCTGCTCAGTTAATGCTAACACTGTTATTTCTCTCCCTCGCGAACATTTCCCCAAAATGCAGGGCCGCGGACGACAGCCGACGTACTGGCTGATAGGAAAGCAAGGCTTCAACAAGGCTCTGCCCGAGCCCCCTCAGGATGACGAGTAAGCGCAATTCTTTGTCCTTTCATTTTTTTTTTTTATTGTCCCGGTGCCACGTATACGTACACATACTCCAAGAAAGCCGGCTGTGTCCTGTTTTCTAATAACGTGGCGCCGGAGCGGAATCTACAGCTGGCGTCAGCCAATCAGGAACGCGGTCATGCGAATCCACGTGTCACTGCCCCGCACGTCCCTCAACTTCACAAATATATTGTCTTGTCCGGACTCTCTCGAGCGCCATCTGGAGAGCCAGAGCGCGCTTCCTCTCAGATACACTCCAGTTGCGGAGCTGCTGTTTAAGATGCACCAATAAACACGTCTGACGCCAGAGGGCTAGTCATGCCAGAAGCAACTTACCCGATCATGATGGAGCTTTCGCGTCGCGCATAATGGCGAATAAACGCAAGAAAATGCGGCCTCCTGATTCGTTTTCTTTTTCTTGTATCTTTTTATTTTTGTTTCTTTTTTTCTTCTGCATACCCTTTTACTTGTCGATAAGGGTGGTACTATGGCAGACGTTGTGCGGATATATCGGTGCATCTGCTGCGATGTCGTCGTTAGAAGCAAGTGGAATCGAGCAAATATGTGGCAAATAACTGTGCATGTCGTGAAGAGCTGTTTCCCTTGTCAGCCCTCTTGAAATCTTGCACTTAGGATGAAAACGCATCATGTGTAGACACGTCTTGTTCCTTTTTGCAGTATCGTGTCAATGCGTCCTGAAATCGCTAAAGCTGAATCGGATTCATTGCTTTATTTTTTCTCGCTCTCTCGCTCTTTATTTCACTCACTCTCTCTATTTATTTTTCTTCTTTCTTTTTCACATCTTTTACCGACGTGCCGACACCCTTCATTGCAGCTCAAAACAAGGGCAGCTCTCCGCGTGGATTATTAGCAAAAATTAAAGCCCGAACGAAGATAAATAAAGCTCGCGTACTACGAAATTTTACCCGAGAATTCAAGGAAACTAACACGGCGTCACTACCAAAATCGGTAGCGAAACATGCATGTATCTCCGCAAACGTTGCTGTCGAGAATGAATCGTGGTGGTGCGATTTGCAAGCATTCTGGTAAATGTGAAAAAGTTCAGTAACATTCTGAAGAATTTCAAACCAGCTTTATACCGATCGTATGCTTGCGCATCGATTAGGTTAGCGTAATCGGACTTGTAGGCTGCTAGCGATAGCTTTCTGCTAATCCAATCAAAGGCAGGAATTTAATGATTATCCAACATTGTTTCCTCGTCCTTTGTCTCCTGCAGAAACAGAATGAAGATACTAACGTATGTTTTCTTGCTCCTATGCTGCCAGCTGGAACAACCACGGGTGAGTTCATAATTTCTCATGTCTTCTTCGAGTGTTCATGGCGCAGAATTCTCACTCGTGCCTCATCACATTTTGTTCACGTTAATTCTAACTAGGGGAGGAAGACCGACCTCTTGGGGCTTCAAGTTGTCAATACATAAATGTCGAGCTTCCGTTTCCTATCCCAACAGTTTGCAGCATAATATAACCCTGTCAGTAAGGCTTGGGTTAATATACCTCGCAGAACGACATGAACACATAGTTCTACAATAATAAGGACGGTGTAGCTGCTATTGCCGTATGCAGCAGAGCACGCATAGCTCTCCGCTCGCCTTTCATGGACGTAGCAAAATGAGCATTTCTGATTGAACAGCATAGAGGCTTTTAAGCTTTATTACCACCGTTGCGTGTACGTGCCTGAGCTTTGTTCTAATCTTTGTTCAAACTTTCAGATACGTCAATGATGTGACCTTCAAAAAACCACCCATTAGACAAAATACACTGGTTCGCAAGCCTATTATGTAGCTTCGTAGATTCCTGCTGCTAGTCGGGTGCATGGCAATTTTCTCTTTCAATACACGGAAGCGGAGGTGGAAACCTCCGCTTTCATTGTGGGAAGCCCCATTGGACGACCTCTTCTGTTAAGCGCTTCAAGCCCGATGTCGGTTCCTTTTAGATTGTCGCCACATCCTCGAAATGCTGACCCCGAAGCACCAGTTTGCAGTTGAGGAACAAAGTCGCAGAGAGCTCAGTCGAGCGAGTAGAAAGGGTGTTCCAGCACAGTGATGGAATCGCGTGCCAAAAGAGTGCGCAAGGACGTTATTGTGGTGCAGTATCCACCACCCCCCTTTCGACAAATTTAGTCGCACGTAGCACGCGCGATCTTTCAGACGCTTCACGACCTCCCCGTAGAAAGCTGCGCTGCAAGTTTGACCTTCGGGCACTAATTCGGGGTGTACAACTCTATGGCAGTCAAAAAACACGATCAACATGAGTGATTTTTGCATTTTTCTTGCACGCTTTTTATGGCCTTGGCTCACCTTTTCTTTTTTTTTCCCCCTTGCTCTGCGATCGCAGCTCGACGTCGTCAAGTTTCATCGCGGGTGACGATCCTTTGCAAGAATTCATCGCTCTCGTCTGAAGTTTTCCGATCAATGAAACATTGTTTTCGTCGCAACTTTTGCTCAGGAGTCAGCAGTTTTGACGCCGTCCTATAACGCAAACCTTTTTCCGTTCCAAATTTTCAGTCAAAATCGGAGGAACAAACAACTCTATTAAATCAAATGCTTCTGATATCATTGTAACAGTCACTCGGGTGTCGCCGATCACACACAAAAAAAAAACGCTCACGGTCAATGTTTTCATCTTCGCACGATTGTGGTTTTCACGGCCTTTCCAAAAACGCTGGGACCCACTTGAACATCATTCTTTCCTTTCCACAGGCCTTTTGCAACATTAAATTAAATTCTGCAGCATTCTTTCCTAATTCCACAAGAAATTTTATATTGGTCCTTTGATCCATCTGTTCGCCGATCTCCATATTGACAACGTCTAATTTTGGATTGCTCAATAAGTGAACGCATAAATTTTTGTATTGTCATACAGCAGTCCGGCTCGTACTGCAGAGGTCAACCGAGTCCTTTCGAGTGGGGAGAGCGAGAGAGCGGCGCCGCTACACCCTCACCCACGTTTTGTTGACTTACGGCTTGAATTACTTTTGGAAAAGACGCTGTACAGTAACATTTAAAATACTTAAGCTGTTGTCAATGTAGTTCAAGAATTATCTGAATTAGAGTTTAGGTCATTGGATTTATTTGAATATACGTGGTCAACATGAAGCCAGAGTTATAGATAGATCAACAACTGGCACAGTATGAAAAGCTTTAAAGTTGTTCCTTGCAGCCACCACGAAAAGTGAAGATGTCAGGAAACTGATTACAACGTTTCTTCCCTTTTTATCACATAAAAAAAACCTTTGAGGTCAAATAGGCGACAAATCTAAATCATCACGAGACATGAGTTCGAGGGAAGATGAAGGCTTGAAGTTATCAACAGAGGTTGAAAAAGGAATCTCTCTGGAGCGACATTCCTGGTCTAGCGTCTGTTGACCAAACCTAGATCAATTATCTCAAGAGACAAACATAACACAAGAATAATGACGAGAGAATAGAAAGATGAGACCACAAAGGAACATTGTGCTTGAGCGTTAGTCAAGGAAAAAAAAGGTTTAATACAGGAAATGTCGTCGATTTAAAAACAAGGAAAGTTAAGAATCAATATGGTAAAGAGAGAAACGGGGCGAGAAAAGGTGATGCCACATTCAGGCCTCTTGCATAACCTTGTTCTAAAGCGTTTGCCCATAAAAGCAAATCGTATAGCAGGGCAGGATAAAAGCCGTTGTCCCCCTGCTACTTTTTTTGAGGACACGTTTGAGGACGATACGTGTGCGCATGAGAACAAAACTGCTCATTCTCCCTCTGGATATTTCCTTGATGTTTTTCTTTTTTTCTCGCATAAATCATTTATACCGAAAGTAAAGAACGAACAGTCAGTGAGACTTGGGCTTGTTGGCACTGCAGCGCAATGTGTCTCTTTTTATTTTATTTTTTCATCTGCGTCCATCTTCTAGTTGCGCTACACCGGAAAACATTCATGTGAAAAAACGAAGTCTCACTTTATTGCTCAGTTTGGCTAAAGAGCCATCGAATAAATCAAATATTTATTCAATCAAATCATTATTCTCGCGCTTTGCACCTACGTGCTCAATTTCACTGACAACTTTCTTTCTTTCTGCCTTTCTTTCTTTCTTTCTTTCTTTCTTTCTTTCCTTTCTTTCTTTCTTTCTTTCTTTCTTTCTTTTCCTATTTATTTCTTCTTTTTGCGTGTATTTTTCTCTATTTTTTTCCTGCAGAGATACTTTGTTGCGGACTACTTGGTTCACGCTAAACAAGTAATCTACTGCGCGAAAATTCAACAAGAAGGGCAAAAAGGGATAGGTACTCTGTTAATAGGACAGAGCACAGTACAAAGTGCAAGAAAATACTGCGCCCGGTCCTATCTCCCTTTCAGTACTCCGTGTTGAATTTCGCGCTGTACATTACTTCTTTTTCTTCTTCCCGCGCAACTTCATGCGAAAAAAAAAGGAAGTCCCTCTCTTGCTGGTTTGCTCACACTTCACGCCCTTACACCGCAAACAGATTCAAGGACGAGGAGATATTCAAGGCACTGGGTCGCAAGAAAGCAGACGACATCCTGGACGCGCCGCCGTCGCCGCTGTCCCCCTGCGGCCACAAAACGGTGGACGGCAATGGCGGCAACGGCTCCGGAGGACCCAGCGTCTCGGCACCATTAGCCGAGAAGGACGACGCTCGCACGGGACGACCGTCGCTCGCGTCGGCGCAGGACTTCGGTCTGCAGGACAGTCTGAGCCCTTGCCTAAGTCCCGTCAGTCCTAGTTTATCGTGGCACGCGGCGCCGGACCCCTGGAACTGCCATACGAGAAAGCCCGCTTTGGACTCTTCCGGAGGAGCTTCCACGCTGGCCGCAGCAGCCGGATCCGGCAGCATGGGTGCAGCGCTCAAGAAAGGCAACAAGGTGGCCGCCATGGAGTCCGAGCCGGCGGTCCAGCCGTCCTGGCCCGAGAACGACGTCGCCGCCATCGACGACCCTGGCGGCGGTGTCTGTGGTGGTGTCGGTGGCAAAGACTCGTCCGACGAGCGGTCCTCGTGGCCTGCCACCAGGAACTCGTCACCCTCGCAGTCGTCGTGGCTGAGGCACAGCTGCAGCTCGTTGCGACAGCTATCGTCTCCCAGTGACACGGAACACGTCTAACTGTCTCCGGAGTGTTTCTCCACGGCCAGTGGGTTTTACGTGTTTGTGTTACCCTTGTAGGCCTCGAAGTTGTGATGCCTTTGATATATGACGTTTTAGCACAGCCGCTGACATTATGCAGTGTTATGGACCGTTGGCACCCTCTCGATTCTCTTCGGTGTGTGCGAGACACCGGGAACATCCCGAGTCAGTGAATTGACGTTAGAAGTCTACTATATTTTTCTTTTCTGTTTTTCATGGCAATGTATGAGGGACATCTCTGGCGTCCTACACAATGGTTTTACTTGCTACCCCTACAGTGGTTCAGTGCATTCTGAGAGCTTTTTAAATGTGGTTCGGAAGTATAAGAACCACTTTAACGAACAAAACACTCCTAGAGCGCCACGACTACTGTAAAATACAGCTGTGTGTGACTGTCCTGCCCTTCCCGTGGAAGCACAGTGTGGGTGTGTGAACCTTTTGCTCGCCCAAGCATTTAGCTTGAAAAAAGCGTTTCTTTCTCCACTCAACCTCTATAATGCATAACTTCTTGTGCCATTACAATCCCTTTCGTTGAAATCAATCTTGAGAGAGAGAAACCGGTTGCCATTCCCGCGGCAAGATTATCGTTTCTGTAAGCTGTGGAAGAGCACATTTCAGTTTTAGCCGTCCTGGCGCCAAGTTTTTGTGTTTGTATCTGTCCTCTTGGTCATCTGTCTCATTCCATATTTGGTACATAGAATGAGTGTAGCGGGGCAAGACCTTACGGGGATTAGGATGTTAAGCTGTCTCCACATCGAGAGTGTTGTATGGTTCCATCCTCTGTGACAAAGTAAAAATGAAAACTGAAAACTGAAAAATTGCAAAAGAAGCCTTAATAGAGAGAAAACCAGAAACCGGACAAACATACCCCCCCCCCCCATAAAAATTAAGAAAAAAGCACGACGTTTTTAGATAATCTATTCATACATTCACACCTAATTTTTCTTTAGCAACTTTTCTTAAAGGATTGTATCAGCAAGAAGTACATTGATAAATGGATTCTTAAGGTTGTGCATTGGCCGGTACAATGAACAAGTAAGACAAATGAACATTTCACAAGAGAGATCAAAATGACAGCAGAACTTAGTCAATGACCAAAAATTATTAACGTCCATGAAAAGAACCTCACGCACCATTGAAATGTAGCTGTCGTATCTTTGTTCAATTTAAGGGGCACTAAAATATTTATAACTAGTGGAACAAAACCAACAAATGGCTTTATTCTTCACCTCGTATGCACAAAAATTAAACATGTACTCTCGAATATGCAGCAGCATTTGTGGCGTCACAGAGTCTTCTCATTAGTTTCACGGTTTGGTAACGAAATTCACAAAAATGTCATTTTGACGTTTATTTCTTTTTCTCCCGCAGAATGATTGTTGAGATATTTCCAATCGCGTAGCCTGCATGTCCAGTCTTGTTTGGTGTTTGCCAATTCAATCTCACTATAATGAGATTTGATACTTGAAGGTGGTATGCAAGGCGCTCCCACCTCACCATGTCCCGCATGAAGCGGCCACATTGCATCATTGTGCTCTCAGACAGCACGTGTAACTAGAAACCAGAAAACTGCTTTTGCTAGCCTGACTCGCTTAAACGTCATCTTGTGGTCTAATCTCTTACTGTAAGAAAACAGCATTGAGGACAGCCAATTAAGGCACCAAAATGAATCCATATGCAGGAATTTTGAACATGGCACTTTTAGACACCTGTTAAACTTCACCACGAGGCACCAGCGTAACTTGGAGGACAGCATTTGAAAACTAAATAAAAATTTCGAAAGATCAGCCGAATTTCAACAGCTATCAGTTTGCAACGTCGAGAGTGTACTCCCTTCTAATAGCATACGCGTTTCGTAACTTCCCTGCTGTGTTAAAGCAGCGTTTCGGTCCGGATTAAAATACTGTTATAACGCAGCAGGGCAATTACGACCAAATGCCGTAAAGGCATGTTATATTAGCAGAGAGCACCTCCTCGACGTTGATAATTAAAGGTTGTTTAAATACGGCTGATCTTTTGAAATATTATTTTTTCAAAAATAATATTTTTTCGAAAAAAAAAATAATTTTTTTTCACCACGCTGGTGCATTGCGGTAAAGTTCGGCAGATGACCGAAGGAGCATTGTCCGAAATTCCTGGGTATGCCTAGTGGCGCGGTGCATCTAGATGCGGATCGCTCGGTGCGCGAATAGCCGTGAATCGTAAATATTCTGCATTCCACACAACTTCCACGTGACCGATCAAAGGAACGTAGGCATTCAATGATACAGTTATTTTAGCGGTACCTTTGGTGATACAGACTTATTCCTACAAGACGAAGCAAAATGTAAAAATGAGGATGCCGAAGATGGGGGCTTGAATTGATCAACAGTGGTTAAGCGAAGGTTGTCTCTGAAGCCAAACTTTTCTGCAGGGAAACTTGTCTTCGTCAAAGCAACAACTGCTTTCGTCACGCTGACAACTACACGAACAGCGCGAGCGTGGACATGTCACGGGAACGTAAAGATCCAATTTAACGTGCACAGCAACTACTGGAATGCATACTTTTGGGTTTGTTGGTTTGATACAGTTATTGAGGCTATAGCACTTAGGTGACGCGGTCCTTGTCGTTCTTCCTTGTCCTCGTCACCCATGCACTACGGTTCCAGTAACAGTGACTACTGTTCGCGAGAAATTTAGAAATTCACTGTCTCCGATTTATGGGGCCCGTGATCCACGGACTGGCTCAATTAGCGCTGTGCCATTATGTTGAGGACTTCTGACAGTGCTTCGCATTTTCGTTATTTTTTTAGTGTTTCTTGTTTTTTCTACCTATGATTTGGGGATATTTTTGGCACTATATGTGGCCAAACTTGTCATATTTCACAATTCGTTAAGGAACTCACTATAGTTATAGGGCCCTTCACTATAACCATAACACTATATTGACGACTAACAGCAGCCGATGCAGAACTTGTGTAATAGCGATGTCCTTCATTTGGTCTTATGGCCACGCGGAGAAGCGTCACGCTCGTGATTGTGCAGTGCTCACATGGAGGCTCCTGCCAGGGGGAGCGAAGCGGCCCTCTGCGTAGCCCAAGAGGAAGGGGGGTGGGGGCCTACTGCCTTAGCGACCGCAGACCAATGAATAATGACGCGTTGTTTCGTTGTCACAGTGTGTCCCAGTGAGAGGGGCCCCCCATCCACTGACTAGAAAACTCTGTGCACATGGCATGCTATGGAATAAAAAGGGGGCTCCTCAATTTAGCAGTAAGGGGGCCCGTTAGAATAGTGTGTATACTATCATGACGGGCCCACACACCGTAGTGAGTGCCATTTATTAAAGGATACGATGACGAAGAGAACTCCGCTTTTCAAAACGTTGACTCCACAGACGTTCTTTGTTTAGCTATATACTATACTGATAAAACTTATTCAGAACAATTTGGTTCGCAACAGAGGTCGCGCTCATATATCGTTCGCGCCATAGTTCCTGCCGTATCGAATAGCGAGCACCACAAGAGCGTCGCGGTTTTGTTATTCCAAGCTGGTTCCTTTAGCCATTCGTCAAAAGCATGGACGCCGTCCCGATGTCATCACCCGTTGACCAGCCGGTGTGATCAACGATGTAAAGCGATGCAACCAAATCCAAAAAATTCTGCTTTTGTACTGCAGTCCTCAGGGTCATGCTCATGTCTTTATTTCCTTTAATTTGATCACGTCGTTAGTGCTCACGTGTACGCGACACCACTAATGTATGAATTGTCTAGCCATGGAAATACTGGATTCACATGCACAAACTCTCTACTTCCAGTCATCTTGTATCGAGGTCCGTGGTTGTGGTTATTACTGTCGTTAATTTTTTATAAGATTTACGTCTGCACATTTCAGGAAAATATGAGCTTTAAGCTGTAAAAAAACGGACAAGCTGACGTCTTTGGTCAGCATTGCAGGCGCTATCATGACCTAACCAGCTAGCATGACAATTTCGCAAGTTACCGTTTTTAATACCCATTTTACGTTAGCTTACAGTAGTTCCTTCGGTTAAAGTCTGCTTACGTGAACTCAAAAATTACCTGTCGCTGATTTGGTATGAAATGACACGCTCCATTTTCTGATTCTGGAGGGCAAGGTGGTTACGAGGAGTCTTGGCTTTCGAAGTGTTTTTTTTTTTTTTTTAAGTTACGATTCACTGAAAGCACGTTTTTGGACCTAAAACATGCACCTTCCCAAAATAGCTTATAACAATCTTTCGACTTTGAGAAAACGTTGAAAGCTCTTGAGCTCTTAGCACTCGCCTCTTTCAAGTTGTGTATGCGTCAGAATTAGAAATTCTAAAATATAATCGCTCTGTGCACAGGCCTGCTTTATACACACCGTTTATCGCAGTTGCTCCATGGCACAACCTGTAGAAGCTGTTGGCGCGGTAATGCGATTACTGCTGTGTATAGCCACCGATCAAAGAAATCAACTGTGCGGCGTTGGAACCAAATCCAACAACGGCTGGAAGACCCTCGCTGGTATGAGTCAGTGCCTACACGCCTTAACAAGGATACACCCCTGCATTTTTACTATGTATTGTTTGTTTATTTATTTCTAGACAGTAGTGCGTTTCAGCTACTCGTGAGGTTGTAGCGATTATTCATATATCGGGAGCATAGCTTGATGTTGCGGGGGGCTTGTGGTGCCAATTATTTTGTTACACAACCTGCCTGTCATCACACTTGCACGAGGCTGGAGCGGGCTACTCACGAACTTTGTTTGCTTAGAGTCTTCTAGTGACCTCCATGGATATCGTGAGCTTTTGCAATGCGTCAGCAACGCAGCCAGGTCAATCCACATAGCCGTTTCACTGTCGGCCCGTGTCGAGGCTGGCCGTCTAGAGCGTTTCAAAGTTCAAAGCGCAAACGTGTGCCCTGATTCTTGTGACCTCGTTGTTGTTTTCTCGAATCTGCGTATTCTCCATCGTGCCCATGTCCAGACTTGCGTAATCGTCCAATGAATACACCCAGCGTTGACGTGCGCCTTCGTTCGCCAATCTCTGGTTTCCTTCAATTGTGACGAACATTCTGATGCAATCGCCGCTAGACTTGGTGTTGTTCTGAGTAATCGGTGTGATATTTATGTTTTTGCACTCTTTACCTATGCTTCAGGCGTCTTGTCATTGTGTGTTTCTAATCACTTCACCTGTTATCTGGTCAAAAGTGCCGGTGGTGTTGCAGCTTATGTTTTAGTCAAATGTGGAGAGACGCTATACATTTGTGCTGAACACACCTTTCAAAGAGGTCTGGTAAATTGTGCGTAAGTTTATTTCGAGTGTAGTGACTACATGATTTTAGTGGGAAGCTGTACGTGTGCCTATTTAGAGCTTTGCTCCGTTCTGGAATTTTGTAGCATTGTTGTCCTTATGACGTGAAAGAGCTTTTTTTTTTTTTTGGCAACATCCTCATCCCTGTAAATGGCTTATGCAATGTGAACAGCACCGGTTCACCTGTCGAACTACCACTTCTTTAACACGCTGTTTGAAGCTTGTCTTTGAAATAAAGGTAATGCCGCACTAAAGTCGTGTGACAAGTGCTCCATTACAGCACGTTTTGCTTCAATCCAGGATATCAAGCATTTGCTGCTTGTGGACCAGAAACAACCGGATAAGTATATTCGCGAACAGCCTGGCAGGTAATTTTTTAGAGCTTCGTCGCGGCATTTTATATGACGCGCTTTGAGAAGGAACTTGCCGATTGTCTTACGTTTTACTGTCTCTCAGAGTACTGTACTGAAACATTTTAACTGCGCGTTCGCCTAATGTGACAATGTTGAACATTACTTCAATGGCTTCAGGTGCTTCAGCCGAAGCTTGCACCTCTGATCTGTTTTATTTTTAATAAAGCAAATCAAAATGAACAGCCTTGTTGCCTGTGTTTATTTCGAACTATCCTCACCGCCTCACTTTTACTTGACATTTTCTGGCCACAAAGATCCCCTTTAGATACTTTGTAAGACGTTTTAAAATAACTGGCGCAGCTTGCGGAAGTAAATCAGAACTATTTTCGAACCCTAACTCTACCAACGCTGGTGAGGCCAGTAGTTGTTTTCCGGCCCTATACTGTACAGCCGTCATGCCCAACATTTATGCTAGGGCAGCATACGGGGTCAGCAGTACCCCAGACATTAACACACTCTCACTGAGCGTGACATTGAAATGTGTCAAGTTCAATGACACATTTGCCGCAACGTTGTTGTTGTTGTTGCCTCAAAACATGGCGCAACGTAGTAGACTTGAATATATGTACCTCCTTCTCATCGTCATAACTCATCTGTCCTTTTCCTCCCCGTCCCTCTGTGCCTTTCTGTAAATCTCTCTGTCCCTCTATCTCTCTCTCTCAGCGACATATTGAAGTTTTATTTATTCACTGATTCCGCCGCGACGTAACTTTCTCCCTGACCTTTGAGCATCAATTCATACTACTTTAACTTCATATGAGGGCAAATAAAGAGCTTCGTTAAAACAAACGAGTCACATATAGCGACACCAAGACACTACATATGCTTATGCGTATCTCTCGCTCAAGTGTAGCACGAGATTCCCCGAATTGGTTCTTCGCATAATGGCCATAATAAGGTGATTACGAGGACAAGACCTGACAGCAGTGACAGTGTGAAGGCGAGGGCAAACTAACGGACACGGCAAACCCAGTTTCGAGCTTTTAACTGCATGCCGTCGCAGTGAAATCGTCAGTTGGTTTCGCAAGCCGTTCCCAATGGGTTAGCAACACAGCCCCGCGAATGCTCTATGCGCGCTAACGCTTCGGTTACCACGTTAACTGTCCCACCGAGCATCGAAAATATTGTCAGCCGCTTTTTTTTTTTTTTTAATCCGTACAATGTAATTGGGCCGCACATTTCTCTCGCCGCATCGCTTGCATGTGAATCCGTTGGTTCTCGGTCCATCGGAGAGTGGATGGTGTATTATCATTGTACAAGATGAAGAACAGGATCTTGCTTCTCCTATTTATCTTCTGGATCTGCAACAGTCCCCTGGACTTCCACTTTACTGTGCTATGTTGAGCTAGCTCTGCTGAAAGAAGAGCATTGGATATTCAGCCGCAAAATTATAACGGCGAAATTCGCACGCCACTTAGAGAAGCGTAATGATCGGCGAGTTGGAATTCAATTAGGGTGATGAAGCCCAGCACGAAACACATGGGACACAGAGAAGATTAGAAGAAACGATTACACAGGCGCTGATGCGGTTCCGCGCCTGTGTCGTCGCCTTTTGCCTATAGACATTTAAGATTTCCGGTATTTTTAATGGCCGAAAGTTAGCCGTAATTTTTTTTACCTATTTTATGAAAAATTGAAAATAAATCAATTTTTAGATTTTCCTTTACAATTACTTGGCGTGAAGAGTTTCTGCAGGCTATTACATTAAAAAATATATTAACAGACTGTCTATATCTTTTATTTGCTTGACTATAAATACAAGATCCAGCGAAACTATACTGCCGTCATCGTGAGATGAAGACATAAATTTTTGTGAACACTCTGGTAAATGGTCGAAACACGAATACTGGGGACTCTGCGAGCCTCTACTCTTGCGTGTTACCACATATGTTCAGGGCGTTTAAAACGAGGGCCAATTCACCTGCACGGTTTCGGTTTCACTTTCTGGTCCCCTTTCTACACAAATGTTTATTTAAATTTCACGTTGTGTCTTTTTTTTTATTTTACAGGGGTAGGGTTGGGAATTTTGGTCAAATATTTGGTGACTGAAGAAGAAAAATGGACAAAAAAAGTTTCGCGATATTTCGTTTATTTTTTTCTTTTTTTGTCATTTGCATCTCTACACTTGTCTGTGTGACTTGTATGTAGCGCTGCATAAATATGATATCTTGTCATGGTGCTTGCCGTGCAGTTTACTGGGGTGGAGCGTGTTTATCATCTTGAAAAAGAACAGCATGACGTGTTTAGATCACTTACAATAGTGAAATCCGTAGGCGCAGGCTTGAATCCTAGTTAGCTGAATATGTGGTTGCTATTTTTTTCCTCTGGGAGCTCCAAAGTAAGGTGCCTTGCAAACAAATCAGCGTTCAAAAAGAACCTTGGACCTTTAAATTCCTCTCTCTCTTTCCCGCCCCCCTCCGCATCAACAAAAAAGAAGGAAATTTTCTTTTATTTAGACCTAATAAGTATTGAGCAATGTCCCCGCTTTTATACTAAGCGACTGGGTTCGCTGACAAGAAAACGGGATTCATTCAACTGCAAAGCCATTAAACGTCATTATTGATCAAATAATGGTCAATAATAAAGAATAATAATTGTTTTGACGCACATCAAGCACCCTCTACCCTGATACCCTGATAGGTACATCCTTACACGAGTATATTCGAATACCACAGCTTGGATTGCGAAGATTAGCAACGGCGGAACGTAGTCCTGTCCTAACAGATATATGGCTGTATACAGCACGTCAGCAGCGTCCAAAACAAAACTTTGCCCCCTGCGCTGACCCAGATGCGCGTGGATCTCGCGTGCTGACGCGTTGGTACAAATGTTGCATGCGTTTCCACGGTAACGATGACACAACTAGCGACGCTGGCTCTTATGGGGTCACAATGGCCTAGTGCATCCCGCAGGGTCATGAGTAGTTTACGCCACTATAGAAGATCTCTGCATCCGCCTCTTATTCTGAATCGGTAATTCCTCATTGACGCCTGCTCAGCCTAAAAGCATTTTCCTTTTAATCAAAAAGGAAACGCGTAGATTTTAGAACTGCTTCTTCATGTCTGCCGCAGAAGATCAATGACAGTCAGTGTTTAGGTAAAGGTTTTGATATCCCTTAATAACGACACACAAAATTAACGCTTTTACGCAGTAGAGCAAGTTATGTGCGACTTCGACTAGAGTGATTTCACACGATTGCACGGCCGTCGCGTCTTGACTGCAGGCGATGTACCAAACAAATTCGTACCGCGTACTGAACTGCGTATTGTGCTACGTTATTAGGGAATATCAAAACCATTACTAAAGCATTCCATACCATTGACGCGACTTCTTGACTTTTTACCTCTTGTTCTGCTTGTCCTTTTCGGGCACATTTGCAGTGGCAAATGCCAGTTCTGAGGAATGGGCTAAAATTGGCACATGCATAATAAAAGGGCATCAAAGCGTCCAGTAATGCTACGAAACCGAGCACTGACATTACTTTGTAATCGCGCTGGCACTTCCCAATATGCGCAGTGGCAATGTGTGACACGGCAGTTTCCTTAACATCGGCAAATATCACTGATGTATTGTGAAGCGCACTTTTTTGCAATGTATAAAATGCATAGGCGCACCGGAAGAGTACTCCCAAATTGTTGGCGTGGTAGTGTAGAAGACACTTAGTGTATAACCTACCTAAAGTTAACGCTTTATTTTTATCCTCTTGTCAAGAACGGGTGTTGACGCTACTTCTTAAAAGGGCGACGAAGACTAAGACCTAAGAGATTTTTTTTTTTTTGAGCCACACGCATGCAGTGTGCAGCAGACACCAAAAGTGACGCTGGTAAGTATACATGTATATAATATGAATAAGAGCGAGGGGGCGTAACATAACACACTTTTCATCCTGACTGAGCAGGGACGACATGTATCTTTGTTTTAGTCCCCGCCTTATCTTTCCAATCACAATATATTACCCCCTTTGGCTCGGAGTCTGTTACAAATGTGCGATATACGCCCTGCACGAATAGCGGATTGGTAAAGTTCTCGCGTTCCGAAAAAAAAACTAAGCTGCATTGTGATTAACCTCACCTGAACTTCGATGATAGACCAACTTCGACCCATTATGAATTTCATTTTCACCTACATATAAACGCACTACTGTGCACCCCTGATCTCACGACGCCTGATCTCAGCTTCACTAGAAATGGGGAGGCGAAATGGTCCAACTTACAACAGAACTTGGGGAGCGACCACTACATAATAGAACTCAGGATGGAAATAATAGCACCTCCCCCCAAAACCTACAAATACACAGACTGGGACCTCTTTAGGAAAATAAGAGGTGAAGATGAGGCAGTATACGACACCTTCAGTGAACTTTTTGTACAGATCCAGAGGGATGTCGAGAAGGCCACCGAGGAAATAGTCACAGAATTTAATGCCCCAGGGATGGATGCAAGGCTAGCGCACCTCCTGGAAGCCAAACGCTCTCTCCTCGAGAGATGGAAAACACAAATACTCAATCGGAGACTGCGGAAAAAGATCGCCGAGCTCAGTAGGCACATTGAGGAGCATTGCTCCGAATTAAATAAGCAGCAATGGAGGGACGCCTACTCGGCAGCGGACGGGAAAATGAGAAAAGGAGGTAAATGGAGCCTCTTCAAACATCTCCTAGACGATGGACAATCGAAAGGTAATCAGCGACTAGCCATAGACCGACTTATTATTAAGTAGCTAATGGACGGCATCTCAGAAGCCTCCATATTTAGGAAACTAGCCAACAAATACCTTCCACTTGACCAAAGCTCAAGCTCTTCCCACCCTCGATATGAGGGCGCGCCTGCCCCAGAGCTGGACTCTCCCTTCTCGGAAGCTGAGACCAGGGAAGTGCTGCACAATCTAAACGGAAAGTCTGCCCCAGCCCCGATGGAGTCACAAACCGGCTCTTAAGAAATTTGGACGACAAAGCCATTGATTCCTTAGTGAACGAGATAAACAGGGTATGGGAAGAGGTTGTCGTACCTGACAGTTGAAAAAAGGCCACAGTGGTCCTAATCCCCAAGCCAAGTAAATCACCCAGCTTGGAGAACCTCCGTCCTATCTCCCTTACTTCTTGCATTAGCAAAGTAGCGGAACATGCAGTGCATAACAGGATATCGAGACATATCGAGCGGAATGAGCTATTCCCGTACAATATGGTGGGTTTCAGGCCCTCGCTTTCCACGCAGGATGTCATGCTCCTGCTCAAAACACAGATCATAGACTCTCAAAACAAAGATGTAAAAGGGGTACTCGCACTAGATCTATCGAAGGCCTTCGACACAATTACACATGACTACATCCTTAAGGAGATATCGGCCTTGAACTTAGGAGTTAAATTATTCTCCTTCGTTGAATCCTTTCTTGAGAGCAGGACGGCGGTCATAAAGTTGAGGCAATCAGTGTCAGAGTCTTTCACACTTGGAAAAAGGGGTACTCCCCAAGGGGCAGTTATCTCACCACTTCTGTTCAACATAGAAATGCGCAAATTGTCGGAAAGCCTTGCAACAATTCCTAATGTTGGTCATGCATTATATGCTGACGACATTACAATCTGGTGTCCCGGAGGATCGGAGGCGACGGTCGAACAAGCTCTACAGGAGGCTCTAGACGTTACAGAGACTTTCCTGGACGGTACGGGACTTGCACTCTCGCCTGGAAAGTCGGAACTCCTGCTGTACAGACAGGCTAGACGAGGTGCTAATGGACTCACCCCACTCGATCAGGTGCCCATTAGCGTTCGTACCAGGGATGGGTATACCATCCCTAGAGTAGACTCTATCAAAATTTTAGGGCTTTTATTAGACTCGAAGGGCTGCAACGCAAAGTCTATAGCTCATCTCACCACGAAAACAGAGAACATTCTCAGATTAATTATGAGAGTGTCCAACAAGAAAGGCGGCATAGGCGAGGATATACTCCTTAGGGCTCACCATGCTTTCCTCATGAGCCATGTCATTTACATAGTCGCGGCCCTCAATTGGACAAAAACAGAGAAAGATAAATTAGATACGCTCATGCGCAAAAGTGTCAAAAAGGTGCTTGGTGTTCCAATCACGGCTAGCACAGAGAAACTCATGAAGTTGGGAGTACACAACACCACTTCGGAGTTAATTGAAGCGCAAAGATCAGCACAAATTATTAGATTATCGAACTCCAAAGCAGGCAGAAGACTGTTGGATGCGGCAGGCCTCCGTCCTAGTTTTAATCAGGGAGAAACCACGCAACTTGATAATCAAACAATGAATTCCTTTATTGTAGACCGTTTTCCAAGAAACGTCCACCCACAATACAATAAAGGTTGAAGATTGGCAAGGGCTAGGGCTTTCCTAAAGAACTTATCCGGAACGGAGTCCTTTGTTGACACGGCGCGACACACGAGCTCCGACAAGTTTTCCGTAGCTATCGTCAATGACAGGGGAGATCTCCTCTCGGCAGCTTCGCTAAAGACCTCATTGGTCGACGTGGCGGAGCAGGCTGCTATAGCTCTCGCATTACTTGATACAACACGCACTACAGTTTACACGGACTCCCGAGTGGCAATTAGAGCGTTCGCATCGGGATTGATAGCCAAACAGGCAGCCAGGATTCGCAAAGGCAGAACCCCCTCAGACACTATTCATCACATAGTCTGGTTCCCAGCACACATGGGATCAGACGTATCACAGGGTCACCTGAACCCCAATGAGATAGCCCACGACAGTGCGCGAGGTTTCATATGCCGTGACGGGACGGTGTCTCGGGTGAGTTCGGGAGAGCTCTTCCACAGTGATCCTCTAGTTACTTTTGACGAAATCACATTACATTACAGAGGGGATAGGCAGAGTTTTCCCTCCCCCCATCATAAGCTCAACAGATCACAATCTAGCACGCTCCGCATGCTCCAGAAGGGGTCCTACCCCTCTAGGGGCTTTCTGAGCAAACTTCACCCCGACATCGATCCATTCTGCCCAGATTGTGGCACTGAATTTTGCTCATTAAATCACATGCTCTGGCAGTGCCCTGTGTACAGGATTTTAACCAAGAAGAAGACTGGACGAAGGCCATCACAGATCCCAGACAAGACGTCCAACTCCTGGCTGTCCAGAGGGCCCGTGAACGAGCGGAGAGGCACAGCCTCTCTGTTCCGACATGGGACTAGCCAACGGCTAGCAGGCCCCCCTGCCTAGCTTCTCAGGACCTAAATAAAGTGTTTACTACTACTACAACTGTGTACCCCGGTCAAAACTGCTGCCGCGACAGCCCTCGCGCTTCCTATGCAAAAGCACGCTTCAGCGGAGATTGGCGATCCTTTCGGCGCTATGTATATACCATGCTCGGTAAACACCGCGTGACCCCTCTCGTCTTGCAAACCATCCCTCGGGTTCCTCCTGCGCTGTATTCTATGTTATTTGTTTCTTTGCCGATCGCCTTGCAGCCTGAGTTGTGCGGCCCAGCAACATGCGCAGGCCAGGGAAGCATAGATTGATGCGTTCATATCGCCGAGTGACCACGTCGCTTCGGCAAGCCAATAGGAAGCGACGCGAGACGGGCACGCCAGAATCTTTCAGCGGCGTCTTCGGCCCGAGGTAGATGCGGCGTCGCGTCGCAACCCCGACACCGCCACTGCTCGATCCAACGAACCACGATCCGGTGAAACCCAAGAAACCGTCGACATTCTTGCCTCACAGCTGCGCAGCTGGTCTTAGTATCCCGTGGCTCGAGGTAGGTTACCCGCTTTTTTTTTCATCGAAATTACAGCGCGCGAGCGCATTTGACCGCGAGAAAGTGCTCATTTCGAAGCAGCAGCTTTCGCGGTTAGTGGCTTCTTGATTGATCACTGAAATAACGGTTCAGTCGGTTAATAATACGTTTTACAAAAATAACAGTTGTGTATAAGCCAACGTACTCGAGATTTGAGTCTGTCTTCAAACAAGTACCTACGGTACTTGTATTCTCGTAACCCGTATTCCCGTATTCTCGTAATAGCTTTTACAGTGGAATTTTTCGTCAGAGAAAATCCCAGCCAATCGTGATGCTTATTAGTAAAGGCGACCAGTCAATAACAAAGAGCACTTACCAACGAAAAGCTTTGCGAATTCAGCTCCAGATGTTGCACACGCATGTTTCTATAAGGTATTCTGTTTGGAAGCCTCTTGTGGTGGAGGGGAGGGGGTCACTTAATTACGCGAGTTTTAAGTGAACTTTCATTACCCGCCTTCCACTCCGTCGGGGCCTTAATGGACATCAATGAGTCGCAACGTGCATATATTCATCATTAAGGTTAAATCTCTTTCGCGAGATTTTCCTTAACGAGGAATATAAAGAACGTTCAACGAACGTTCAAAGACGCATCCACCCTCAGTAGTGGTCCAGGACCAATGGCATTATGGCTAATGCAATGGGAGTGGCTCTCTCCATGCGTGCAACTAAGGACAGAAGCACAATAGGTGATCAATGGTTTCGGTGCAACGGCGGACAGCGCACGCGGCACTTTCGGTCATTGCGATGAAAGCGGCGTAGATCTTCGTAAGCGCAACTGGACGACCGGCCTTTCTCTGCGAAGAAGATTCTGAAATTCAAACTTCTCCGTTTATCGGCACACAAGGCTCTGAAGGCTCTTTCGTGTTTTATTAAGATCAAAGGGACTGTTTGATCGCATTTGACCACATGACATCTTCCTTGTGCGCGCATATAGTCAGGTAACCTTATATTTCTTTCTCTCTCTCTCTCTCTCTGATATCTGTTCCCTCATCCCCCTTCGCCTCTGCAGAGTAGCCAACAGGACACTTTTCAGGTTAAACTTTCTAACTTTCTCTCCGTGTTCTTATTATCTCTATGGGGTTATGGATCGGTGTAATGCAACAATTGAGTTTGTGAGGTTATGTTGCTTTCTTATATCAACCAACACTCGCCCACTGATAATGTAGACGAAACGCCACTCGGACCTCTAACACATCGCGAAAAGGAAGGGAATTGGAATGGAATCCTTGCATAATCTCAGTCGTGAGGCTGATAACAGGGTCACGGTTCGATTTCCGGTAGGGGCTGCCGCACTTCGACGGGGGCGGAGTGCAAGAACGCTAGTATACTTAGCTCCGCCGTTTGAATCGAAAATGAATCTGAAGCCGGCAAATAGCTCGTTGCTGATTGAGCCTGGTTGCTTCTCTCGGACGTTAAACATCCCGACCAATCCTCCAATTCGCATCAGGCGACAAAGCAGGTAAAACATGGCACGCCATGAATTCACAGACCTCTTCGTCCGAGACCTTTTTGCACCTGACGAAGACCTTAGCTGGAACGGACATTCTTCGTCAAGAATATCTAACAAATCAAGGCGCATAGGCACCAAATGTGTAAAGCTGTTAAGTGCAAAACTTGGGCATGATTAGCTGGCGTTCCTGTGCAGCCTTGTCTTGTTAGCCACCAGATTACAGATGATATCGCGACAAGGTCACACCCTTACGTAAAATAAATAATAATAATAACGTCGAAATCCGTATTCACAGTGCATTTAGTGCGTTGAAGTACTCTTAAAAAACAATCACTAACTAACCGTGAAAAGAAACGTAGAATTAGCAAAACTTTCTTGTCAATGACGAATAATTATCACAAACGAAATATTTTGTAAATCTGGTTCCTTCGTCCGAATTCATAATTGTATTCGAACTCAGCAATGATTCTCAAGACCATGAGGTGGTCAGTTCTGATGGCAAATAAGATAGTGAAAGCCCTAGTCAGAGATACAGTATGCAATGCACATTTTTAATTAGAACAATTTGTCATTGGATGGTCGCCCTCGCTAATAATGGGTTCAATTAGAGGATTGGCCGATGCCTGTTTTCGCAACTCGCCATAACGTAAACTCCGAGAGCTTGATCCAGTACACCTACAGAAATATCTATGCAAGTGGACGGTAGGATAGCAGCCTCGGTAGCTTAATCGTAAAGCATCGAAAGCGTCATGCAGAAGATGTAGTTTCGGAGACCACCTGCGGCAAGTTGTCTCTTCATCCAGTTCCATGTCTCTTTTCCTTATTATTTCTATATTTACAATTAAAGAAACCGCTAATTTACCCTATGCTTTTCGTGGCTTCATTGTCTGTTTGCTTCATATGTGGTTGTAATAAACAAAAAATTAAGCCTCCTGGTTCCTACATCGTACGAAGTGCTTTGCGAATACGCGCCGAACTTCTTACGCATTAGAAATTCGTTTGCCCCTGACACCCAAAGCCATATCTGAATTCACAGAGCTGTCAGTACGCAAGAACGGTCAGTAACAAGGGCGGCAGGCCACTCTTGCTTTCCAGCGAGATGATAGCCATGCAAAGTATATAAGCAGATGGTTTAAAATCAGTTGATACGTTCTTACGAACAAAATAGTCTAAAAACTACGGCTCCACTATACTCTGCTCGTTTGAACAACTTTTATAACTGTGCATCTTCTTTCCCCTGCGAAGGTTGGCCCTCGCGGAAGAAGGTACTCACTACGGCCGCGGGAGAGCCATCTTGAAGGGGCCAAAATGATGTTCCGGGCTTCGAAAACCCGGACAAGTTCTCTGGTGGGACCCGAGTCCATGCTCAACGGACGGCCCAAGATAATACGCCTGTCCAAGTCCGCCTTTCGCAAGCACCGCTTTGGCGGACGAGACGCTGCGGCCGCCTTCGCTGCTGCCAGCACCGGCCACGGCCTCCCGTGGCTTGCCAGGTTCCGAAATCGCTGGCTGCCCAACATCAACAAGAACGTGCTCCTTCCGCCGCTCATCTCGCTGCGTAGCGTCGGCCTTCGCATCATAGACAGCAACGATCACGTGATCCTGTCAGCCTGCACCACTGTGTGGGCCATCGTGTCTGTCGCCTTCCAGAGCGTCAACGTCTGCATGACCATCATGGGGGTCGTATCCAACAACTTTCATGGCTACCTGCTTGATCAGGTCTCACTTAATTGCTTACTTTTTCTTAGCTAATTCATTGCTCTTTGTTGCTGCTCGTTTTTCATGCAAGATTCTCTTCTTTGTGTGTATGCGTCTGTGCTAAAGTTGTACATAAGGAGAGGGGCCAGTCAAATCATCCTCAGTTAAATGTGCATCTTTCCAAATAAAGAGGAGAAATGGGGTTACGCGTTTCTCAGAGGCTCAAGCAAGTGAAGGAGGGCCATAACATGGTGTTGCAGGTACAAAAGAAGGTAAGCGATGTGCTCACTGTGCATGATCCAAACAAGCTTACAGCTCCCAGCGCTCTTCTCTATAGCGCAAGAACGGTGTCTTTAGAAATGCGTTTGAGCTGTCTCTCTTATTGGCCTCATGGTTCGAGACAACCTGCTATGAGCATGCGTTGCAAGTTGCGACTAATGCTTCTCGCTCAGCTATTTGCTTTCACAGCTTGCTTTAATCAACAGATGTGCTTTAATCAATAGATTACATTTACCAAGGTACGCCGCGAAGCGCATCTTATCGCTTCGTGCAACCTATAAAAAGCGTTAGCAGGTTTCTTCCTCGCACGTACAGAAAGGTTCACCTGTTCAACTGTCAGCAGCGCCTGTCATTCAGGAGCTGCTCAATCAAATCAAAAGGAGATTGTCTCGGCCCAGCGACTTTCTGTAGACACCACAAATGCAGCGTACAACTTGTAAACCCGATTACGTTGCACCAAGAGAGAGAAATGATATGCTGGACAGATAAGGGCCGCACTTTGTCTCCTGACAGGTCTCGCTGGTATTGGCTACTCTGTGCTCAATCATCTGCTCGGTGTTGCTGGCGTTCAGCCCGGGGCGGTTGAATGCGCTCATCGAAAAGGTGGAGGACACGTTGTTCGAGCTGCACTGCCCGCGTGACCTGCGCCAGTACTGGATGCCCATCAGCCTGCTCACCGTGGTCGGTTGGCTGTACATGGCGCTCAGGTTCGTCGCAGTCACCTGGGTGCTCGACAACCAGCCGCCAAGGGACGTCTTCAAGGTGACCTATAGGCTCGTACTTTGCGGCAAGCGCAGTTTGTGGGCGAAATCACGACTGCTTTTCTGGAACGCGAGTACTAAGCTTGGAAAGTGTATCTGTGACCAAATGTGAGTATTGGACCATCCATGGGCTCAGAACCTGGATTACCCCTTCTAGGCCGAGACATTGAAACTATTCTACTCAAATGCTATGCCTTTCCGCCCTTCATCAGAGGTATACGAGTGGTGATGGCATACGTTATCACAAGGATCAGCTGGTCGAGGGTGGTAAGTGATAAGGAAGGAATGGAATCGAGCGAAAAGAATCACTATAAATTACTTGTACATCGGCCCAAGATACATCGGCGCATCTAAGGCATCCCAGTTGTCTCGCGAAGAAATTGTGTCAGAGGAAGCTCGATACTTTCTTGTCTCCACCTGCTCCGCCTCTCTGTGCGCGTCTTGCTCGCCCGTCTAACGCTGCGCTTCTGAACTGTGACTAACTTTCCCGAAATTTCCTGACAGGAGGCGTCCGGGCGGGTCAATCACCGGTATGTCGTTGTTGTTTCCTCAGAACGTGGCTCATACACATGAGGGAGATTGGCCACACTGGAGTGATTGAAAACTACGTCCAATAAAAGAAAAAAAAGTGAGGGGCGGGGTAAAACGCAAACAGTCAAAACGAAGCATTCACCAGCTAAAGAAGAACAAAATTTTGGGAGAGCTCAGCATCCTAGCAGCGTAATCTTCTGGACGCTTCAATGAAGTTTTGCAGAGCAGCAGTAATAATAGTCTCGTGGTTTGCGCCTAATTGACAGGCACCAAACCACAATACGTTTGGTGTTGTTAGCGCTGAACCCATCTTACCAGTTGGAAATATTAGAAACCGTCTGCGGAGGGAAGGGAAGCGCTGGCAAGACATAAAGAAGTGCTCAGTAGTTTCTGGTTCGTTGAAAAAATAGCGGGGATCAGTTATAGAGAAACCAGATACTAGAAGGTAAAAATTTAGGCGGGGCGCTCTACAACGGAAGCTTGTTATCGTCACCCAGCCGTGCGTGAAAGGTACTTGCTCGCGTTCCGCGGAAACTTTAGATGTCGAAAATCGTCAGCGGCAAGTAGAGATGTTTCGTTACAATTTAGAAATATAAGGTGTTTAAATCTACCTCTTGATATAAAAAAAATCGGGAAGAATATTTAGAACCGTACCAATTAGCAACGATGATGCGAGCGAGTCAGCGGATTTATTTAAAAAGATTATTATTCATTCCACTATGTATGGGACACAGACAAAGCGGACTTTAGACAAACTGTCCAGGAAAAATGTGGGAAATAAAACTCAGCATGCGTCACTGCTTCTAAGACAAAAATATACAGACCGAAAGAGCATCTGTAACAATTATTACTCCAGATTTCTGTGGACCCAATTTTCTAATGCCTTGCAAGGCTAGTTGTTGTTGCCTATCTCGTCTGTGGCTCCTACGCACTATGGGGGGGGGGCAAGAAATTGACGCATTATTCCAATTTATATGAAGCATAAGTTTCCGAATATCTATAGAATTAGCGCTGTATAACGTATAATTATCTGTTAAAATAAAATCAGTAAAGCCAGATTGAATGAATAATAATTAATTTAAAAGTACACAAAAAAGATAGCATTTAGCAGGGCATTCAGTCGGATTCTGTAAGAACACTTTAGACAGCGGAGCAAGCCTCCCTGCGGCTGAATCCCAAAGTGGAGGCCCCAAACGATAGAATAGCAGGTTCTGCTAAGTCTAGGCCAAGTCTTTGAAAAGGTATTTCCAACAATGTTCTTCTTGCCACCGTAAAGCGGCGACAAGATAGAAGAAAGTGATGTATTGTCTCTTCTTCATTACAAAACGAGCAGAGAGGGTAGGGAACCAAACCCGACCTGTGTAAGTGAGAAATCAAGGAGGGAATGCGGCAACGTAATTTGGTGAGAGAGACATCAAGCATCGTTGTGCTACAGGATTTGCTACGCCAGGGAAATGCCAGGTGCTTATAACCTGGAGAAGCAGTCAGAACTGGGTTTGTTAAGGCTTTCCTAATTGGACGGCTTTCGAAACCTCGCCACCATGATGCGTGCTGTCACATGGTAGAATAGGAAGAACTGGGCCTGAAAGTGATGTCTTTGCTAGTGAATCAGCAGTTTCATGAAAAACGAAACATTTATGACCAGGTAGCCAATTGAAATGAACTCATTGCAGATGGGCAGGAACTAGCAAATGAAAAAATTTTAGCAATTTTAGCATGGGCGAATCACTAGTAGCGGTAAGGGAAGAGCACACAGATAGTGAGTCAGTAATAATTGCAGCTGTTGTAGTCGTTTGGTCTTATTTGCGTAAAGCTAGAATTGCTGCTAAAAACTCAGCCAGAAAAATAGGCACAGAATCATATAACCTTAAAGGAAAAGGCCAGTCGAGTTCAGGACAAATTATTCCAATGCCGGTCTTTTCCTCGCACTGTGATGCATCTGTCGCAATGATAATGTTTGTTGCTAGTGTGCTTAGATGGTCGTGTAACATGCCATTTAAGATGCCGTAAGGGAGGAGTTTAGCGTGGTTTGGAAAAATGTCATCGAACCTGACTTCCGGGGAAACTGAATGCGTATTGTTAGCAAGCACATCGCGAATTTGCACATTTAGTGGTTCAAGTAATGTTTGCACATATATAATCTGTAGTGTATGAAACCTGGGTCAATGCACGGGAAAACATAATTATGGATCGGAGATGAAAATTATTTGAGAACCGCTTAGTGGTGATTAATATAGTCTAATATAGTATAATATAAGAAATTCTCAACAGTCAAAAGGTGAAATCGGCATAAAATAGATGGGATTCTCGCTTCCAGGTATAGTACGGCATTTGCAACGTATTTTGGAAGGCCAAAGAACAGCCGTAGTGCTTCTCGTTCTAATAAAACTAGTGGCCGAAGCTCGTATGGTAGAACACCTGAGAATAAAACACAGCCAGAGTCTAATACCGTACGGACGTACATTTTGTATACCATCAAAAGTGATTTTCTTCGCATGCCTGATCTTCGATTGCTTAACTTGCGCAAAATGCCCATTGCACGAGCTCCTTTTGTCACAATATATTCAAGATGCAGCCACCAGTTAAGAGATTCGTTATAAATAACTCCAAGGTACTTGAGTGACTCTACTTGTGGGATGTCTTCTAGATTATAGTTAGGCGATAGGTGAACTGTGTCTTGAACGGGAAAAACAAGAACAGAACACTTATTAGCATTCAGGTTTAAGTGTAAGCCAGCGTTCCAGTTCCGTTAGAAACGACTGCAAATTTTGATAAAGGGAGCAAATGTCATTAGCCATAGCAAAAAAAATCAATGTCGTCAGCATAAACATAGGTACTGACACCTGGTCGAACAGGGATTCTGCTCAGTAATATATTAAATAATACTGGTGAGAGTACCGATCCCTGAGGCACAACTATTGTTTGCTTGTGTTTACTAGAAGAAAAGCCGCCTTGAAAACAATAGAATTCCCTGTCTTTTAAAAATTCATTCATCCAAGCTACAATATAACCTGGAAAGCCATGGTCCTGTAACTTTAAAATTGTATGTTCATTGCTGTCATAGGCTTTACATATATCTAAGGTAACTAAAGCCACATACTGTTTTTTTTTTCTGCCGGGCGATGTTAATCCGACTTTCAAGGTCTACATGTGCGTGCCATATTGAAACGCCAGATCTAGATCCAATTTGACAGGGACTCAACAATTCATTTTCGTCAATAAACTCAATTATATGACCATGACGCACTCTTTAAATAAGTTCCACTATGTTTGATGTCAACGCAATTGATCTTGTGTTGTCGATAGTATACCCTGTACCTTGCTTTTTAAGTAACGGAGTTATTTTGGCGATCTTCCATTCATGTGGAATCCATGCATTACTAATAGAGCAGTATGGCAACTTCAGAAGCTCACTCGGGGCTTCTTGGAAGCAAATCTTTAACATTGCATTTGTTATTCCGTCCGGGCCAGGCGCGGTAGTTGGCAATCGTAACATGACCTGTGCTACTTCCGAATAAGATATATATCTGTAGTCCGAGAATGCAGAAGTATAAAGAGAAGTTTGAAGGCGCGTTGTGAATCGGCTCTCCAATCATCTAGCCAATAGGTCTAAGGACTCTTGCATTTCCTGTAAGGTAAAGACGATTGAGTCGACATTAACGCTCATTGGGAGTCTGTTTCTAGAACCAAGGTGATTAAATAAAACACGTTTGTTTTTGGATTTAGAGAATCAAAATGTTTTTATCGTACTCATCTTTTGCGTGTTTAACAGTACGTTTGAATGTTGCAGAAATAAATTGATAATCTTTCCAATTTTGTGGACTCTGATTATGTAGAAGTTTTTTCCAAGCAGTTTTCCTTCTTCGATAAACTCGTGTGCACTCACTGCTCCACCGGAGACCAGATTAGGTAGGTTTAGCTGTCTGAATTACGAATTCGTACTTTTGTCATGACATCTGTAACGCTGAGCAAATATTCAAGCCAATGTCTTCGTCATTCCTATTAGTTATTGACGCAATGGTGGAGCACAAACAGTCTTTAAACTTTGTGCAATTTACAAATATTCTGCCTTGTCGTTGAACTAATTTTAATGGGCATGCATCTTAAAGGCACACAGGTAGACGATCCCTGTTTGTGCAGAAATCAATTGTAGTGCAAGATGTCATGGCAATACTTGCGCTAGAAAAAGTCAAATCTAGCATTGAGCGAGAGCGCCCATGAACAAATGTAGGTCGTCTCATATTAAGGCAGCAGAGATTTTTATCTATGGTCTAGTCCCATAGACGCGTCCCACATGCATCTGTTCTGTATCCCCATGACACGTGATGCGAGTTGAAGTAACCAGTAAGGATGACTTCATTTTTGCAACTAGCAAGTGCACTATCCAATTGGTACGTATTGTGGACGCCCGTAGAGAAATAAGCATTTATAATCGAAAATGAACTGTAGCCTGGGATGCTGAGGTTCACTGCCAAAATTTCACATTCCGGAGACATTAACTTGAAAGCTATTTTCGCCTTATGACAGAATTTAGACGACGACATATTGATTAAACCACCTCCTAGCTAAAGGCGATCTAACCGGAAAGATCGAAAATCTTTAACATGAAAGATTTTGTCAGGTGTAAGCCAGGTTTCTTGTAAGATTATGACGTCAGGATTAAGATGTGTTGTTAAGCAATGTAAACCTGCTGAAGCAGAAATCAAGGAACGACAGTTCCACTGTAGTACTTTAAAAAAGCTATAGTGATGATCTAATTTATCTAATTAGTTCAGCGACTACCATCGCAGCGGCGACTACCATCTTGGATGCCAGAATGAGAACTCGCACTCCTCTTTTTGTTTTAAGGACGATATTCTTTCTTGGGCTACCTAAACGCGAAATAACTTAGTCTGACCGTCTGTCTGTCACTCGATTCAACCACCCGGCCAAAACCAAGCTAGTAGCATTGGTGGCACGGGGTCGCGCACGTCAACATTATACAGCGCAAAGGAAACCTCAGGCCTATTTGAGGCAAAATATATGTATATAACCATGATCCGCAGCGTTCATTTTATTAAGAATACACATTGGACTGGTTTTTACGTTAGTAAATTAAAATCAACGCGTTAGAAATGGTATCGAAGAGACGCTACACGTTAAAAACAAGCCGACTGAAGCCGCGGCTTTGTAGCCGGCTTTAAGTCAATAGTAATAAAAGGTCCCAGCAGGTGGCGCGAGAGCAGGGCGAAGCAGGGCGAAGGATTGAAGCAAGGATGCCCTCTGTCACCATTGTTGTTCACGCTTTACGTCAAGGGCATAGAAAGACGACTGGAAAACAGCGAATTAGGTTTTGATTTATCCTACATGCGTAATGGACAAATGGTGCAACAGAAGATCCCTGGACTGATGTACGCAGACGACATTGTGCTACTAGCGGACAATAAAAAAGATTTACAGATACTTGCGAATATCTGTGGGAACGCAGCGACAAATCTAGGCCTTAAGTTTAGCACAGAGAAATCAGGGATTATGATCTTTAATGAGCACACGAGTAACTTCGTGGTGTCAATTCAACAGCAAGTAATACCCATAGTGAAGCAATATAAGTACCTCGGCGTACACATAAACGAAGGAAAGAATTACTCAATCAACCACCAAGATAATCTGAAAATAAAGGGGAAGCGGAATGCAGCATTAATGAAACACAGAGCACTGTGGGGCCACAATAAGTATGAGGTGGTGCGTGGAATCTGGAAAGGAGTAATGGTGCCAGCGCTAACATTCGCAAATGCCATTATATGCTTAAAATCGGATATATTGGCGGGTTTGGAAGTTAACCAAAGATCAGTAGGCCGGTTGGCTTTGGGAGCACACGGTAATACGACAAATGAGGCAGTGCATGGAGACATGGGTTGGGCCTCTTTTGAAGTCAGAGAAGCACAAAGCAAAATTAGTTTTGAAGAAAGGCTCAGGAACATGGATGAAAATAAATGGGCAGCTAAAGTGCACAAGTATCTCTACATGAAAAGCGTGGACACAGAATGGAGGAAGAGGTCAAGGAAGTTGGCAACCAAGTACAGGATAATCGAAACTGTAAATAGACAACCAGGGGTCATCAGAAAGAAAGTGAGAGAAATAGAGACCGTGAATTGGATGCAAAGAATGGAAACGAAAAGGACAATGGAGATTTACAAGAATGAGAAGAAAGAAATTAGAAGGGAAAATCTGTACGATAACACAAAGGGCAGTGCCTTGCTATTTGAGGCTCGAGCCGGTTGCCTAAGGACGAAAACATATCGAAACAAATATTCGGAATTAGATGAGACATGTGTATGCTGCAGTAAAGATCCAGAGACCACTCAGCACATCCTAATGGAATGTGACGGGATCCACCCAGCGAGAACCGTAGGTAACGTGCAACTCCCAGAAGCGCTTGGGTTTAAAGTGGAAGGAAACATAAACAGATCAGCCGTAGAGATCAGCAAGAGACGATTAGAGTACTGGTGGAAAAAAAGTAGGGAAAAGATGGATGCGACCTGATCTCTTAAAATCATAGGCAGCGGTACAAGGTAAATTTTTGAAAAAGAAAAATAATGATAGGTATACAAAAATGCAAGATAAAGAACATGTATAGTATACCTGATTAAATCAAGCAGGCTAGGTGACTATTTGTCGCCGCCCCGTTTCAAAGGGGATGCCAATAAATCATCATCATCATCATCATCGCGGGAAATTTGAATTGAATTCAGCAAAAACTCCATTGAGTTCATCATGGGAGGAGTGAGAGGGGAGGGCAAGAGCGTTTGTGGCAAAGAACGGCAATTGTGTTCTCAACATCTTGCTCGAGAAAGTTCTCTTTTTTTTTTTCAGGCGAGGGTCAGTTTGTTGTTTGTTTGAAGAGAACGCGATCCTGTTGCTTGTACTACGTTTGCAGTAAAGCGCTGCAGCGAACTTCAGGAAGTTTGCGTTGAGGTTGTTACTGCCATCGTGATAACGTTCAGCGTATGCGTTCTGCAACGTGCAGTTTCATGTGACAGCCGGCGTGGTAATGCAGTTTATGATGCAAATGTCGCCGCGGTACTCAAGCTTTCCTTGATTAAAGCTGTTATATCGGATACATGCGGCGCACAACGTGGAACTACCGAGTATGGTACATCATCGAAAATCGGTACATCGGAGTTTCAGGTACTCCCGGGTAACGTAGGTAATCCGTTCTATGTAAGCACAACATGTATGCGCTAGCGTGCAAAATAATAACTATGGGGTGGCATAGCGGTACGCCTTCCGCACGACCTGGACACGCTACACGTGTAACAAGTGCAAATTAGTAGGCGCTCATTTGAAAATGCGTAATTATCAAAGCAATTGTATCTCTTATCAGTGTCTGAAGGAAATTGGCAGTTCAGAGGCGAACACAGTTTTGGCCACTTAAAGTGTTGGATAAGTAAATTATAGAATAACATGAAAAATTATTTAGATTCATAATGCAGTAGCTTAGTTAACATTAATTTACGCAGAAACATTTGTTTTATTTCATTAGTTTACACAGCATCCATAAGCAACGTGTTCGTAGACAGAGGGGATTAATCAGTCATGCTCAGGCCACGCAGCACAAGCCATGGTACATGGTGTGCAAATGTGTTTTTATTGTAGTAAGCAAGCAGATCTTTCGGTTTCTTATTTATCGTTTTGTTCTCTACGAGAGAAACAATGCGCCAACTATTGCAATAACTACAGCTAAGCGAAGCAGTAGTCACGTTGCACAAATGTTGAATGTAAAATAGATAACAAGAACGCAAAAGTAGCGGGAAAGGTTCGCCGCAGATTCGTTGTACATGCTCGCGATAAAGTGGAAAGCTTGATTTTAGGTTCGCTTGCTCTCTGGACTGAAAATAGCGTGCAAAGTTTGCGCCTTCGCCGAACGAAAATGTGTTAAGGCAACAACAATGAGAAAGTGCGCACCGGCTGCGCATTTATCCCTATGTACAGCGGCAACACCTGATCGAGCAAGTCGGTGCGCTGCTGCGGGCCATGTTAAACGTGCCAAACTGAGCAGGTTGTAAGATTTAGGCAATCCTGGCGAGGCCAGCGTGACGTATCCAACTTCGCCGGCCGCTGTCTCGCACACTCGAAACACCGGACTATCTATCCACGCCTTAACAGTGAATCAAAGCAGCAGAAACGTGCTTGTACTTTTCCGACCATCCAACAGTGCACGAGTACTTCGGTTCCACGACCAATGTGTTCAAGAATACATCGGTGATTTTCATCAGAATCTCGTGCGGGTCCGCTGTCACGACAGATGTTTGCACACACCGTCCGACCACTTCAGCCTCATTACCCACTGTGCCTCTCTCAGATCGGCTAAAATGATTTGGTCGGCGTAAGCTACTCGCTTTCCTTCCACAAAACAGCACAAACCGGCATCACGCTGCACGAAGATCATCAAACTACAGCGCACTGTATATCAACCACAGCGGTTGCGGCGACGCGGGGACCTCCGTATATCCGCCATGTTGCACAGTGTATCCAGACGCTGCCAGTGTTCGCAGCGCCCCCTGCAGTTCATTTGAGTTGCGAATGTTGCATAGCTTTTGTCATTGCTTTTTCTACTGCTGACTTAATGAGTTTAGACAAGTTATCTTCATTTAATGTAGATTGCCTCGCAGTGACGCCAGCATACCAAACGCTCTTTCCTTGACAACTGCAATAGCTTCTCGCCGCGAACATCGTCGCCTGTCAATTACATCTGGTACCTGTATTTCATTAGCTTTTGCCGAGCAGTTTGCATAGTCGGCTGTATGGTTTCCTCCACACAGACGGCACGTTTAGGCTTCAGCTGTGCACTGATTAGGGGGATGATCCTCACAACAGACGCGACAGCGTGCATTTGATTTGCAGCCTCCTGCACTATGGCCAAAACGCCAACAGTTCTGACACTAAAGTGGACGGGAAGCGAGAGGTAGCACTCTAAAAATAAGTGGCCACACTCTTAGTTCAGATGGACAGGACATACCAGGAAATGTAGCAATAACCGATTCAGTGGCAACTTTTTCCCCGTTTACGAGCTGGTTACATCAGTATCCAGCTATGACGCCAGCATCAGACAGTTTGTCCAAAGTCTCAGTTGGGCTCAATCGAGAGTCTACACCCCCGATAATACCTTTAGTGCATGCTAGATGCGGCGGAATAAACGCACTCACCAGGACAGATGCAAAAGTCTTGCACTTTAAGAGGCACTTTAAGAGGTCCGCAACACAGGTCGGATCTGATGGCCTACAGCATATTCCACCTCTTCCAAATTGTCGGACATCGCTTATCATCTAGGAGTGACATGTCATGGCTTGGAGTTCAGCCTGGACAGCCTGTGGGTTGTTCAGCCGGATGAATCCACCGCTTGAGGGCATCAGCGCGACAGGGGTGCTGCTAACACCGCTGCGGAAGAAATATTCCATCAGAAGAAAGGGAGGCTGGCTAAGGGCTATGCCCTTGCCCAGGCGAATTTTTAGACATCAGCGCTGCTTCAATCACTACATAAGTCCTACAAAAATAAGATTAGTAAGACAACGGAGGTCAAATCTATCCAAAACTCAGCCGAACCACCGCACAGCTATCGGATCAGCCCAGTGCGCTGCACATCCATCTTCTTGCTCCTCCCCCTCTTGCCATTCTTCACCACGAATCAACACAACAGTGTTAAAACTAAGCCTCGCCGTTAAATATTAGTGTTACCTGAACATTTTTCACTTCAGCAGGTCGGCATACCGATGTAATCTATTCAGCATTCAGTCCTCTGAAACAACTGAGTATACTATGGTACATTTTTGTGAACAGAAACAGTTTCCGATGCACCAGCAAAAAAAATGTTTCAATCACCGCAAGCTCTTACCACGGGAAAGTGCTCTTTTAGGTCCTTAGTGCGTACATTTCTTTTTTCTAAAAAAAGAAAGGTCACCATGCATTCGATTCAACATCTGTTCCGCAGGGCGTGTTCTTCACGGAGGCAAGCCGCAAGTATTCGGAGAACACCCTGCTGTTCCTGGTGGCACTCATCTGGTACCTGAACACCCTGTTCGTCTACGGAACTCTCGTGTTCGTCCCCATCCTGTTCATCTCCTTCTGCATGATACTGGCGCGCGCCTTCCGCGTACACAACGCCGTTATACGTGACGTGCACCGGTCAGGCCGCTCGGTCGAGGCCGACACCCTCGCGCAGATCCGCATCTTCTACGAGCGCATCTGTACTCTGGTCACCGACCTGAACGAGATCTTCGGGCCGGTCATCTTCTCCTGGTACATCATGATCGTCCTCAGCGTTTGCATCGACATGACTCAACTCTTCAGCGACACAAACCTGCTGAAGAACACCAAGGAAGACGAAGGCTTTCTCTTCAGTCTTCGTGGCATTTACTCCCTCCTCTCCTTCCTGGGGACATGTCTTGCCGCGTCGCGGGTATCCGAAGAGGCGCTCGCGCCTCTGCCGCACCTGCACGAGCTCACGCTGCGCAGCTGGCGTCTCGACATGAACACCAAGATGGAGGCGCACTTCTTCCTCAGTCGCCTCTCGTCGTCGCCAGTCTCGATGACCGGCTGGAACTTCTTCACTATCAATCGCGGCTTTATACTGAGTGTATGCGCCGCGCTCACCACGTACGTGGTCATTATCATCCAAATGAATCCTAAGGCCATGAAGACCATCAACAAGTTGGTCACCACGGCGCTCAACAACACTGGCAACGGGACCGCATCTAGTGAATAGAATATCTCGGGTGTATTTACTCTTACTTTACTGTATCAATGTGAACGCCAGCGTTATTTGTCGGAGGCAGAAGCGATACTGGTGGCAGTCTTCAGAACTGTTCTTAAAACGATATGGTACAGAAGGTATATTACAATATTCTTGCATTATAACCACTCACTGCTTATCTTCTGGTTCGAAGACAAAACAACCTCGCATTTGTTCCCTTACCGTCAATAGCAGTCCACATAAATAAGAATACTATTATGGTTTCGGTTAAACGCCACTTTACGTAGATGTCACCAGTGGCGGTGAGTGATGCGGCAATGTTTCGGCATGAGGTTAATATGGCAAAAGTAGCATATTATCGTTAAGCCAAATGTCCATGATGGATAACGTACGCAGTATAGCGTAAGGCACTACCGTTTCTGAAAAACTCAGGGTTAAAGAAGTACTTACATGGGTTCTGCTTTTGGACTGCCCTTTTAGTTAGCTCTTCCTGGAAAAGGATGCTATTACAATGCAACATCTAGAAGACTTAGCCTGCGGTTCTGGCGTGTTAGGTGAACCACATTTTATCGTGCACACATGATGTCAAAATGCGCTGCTTGTGACGCGAACTATTGCGCCAAGCTATCATATGCCTGAGGCGCTGTCTCATCCGTGCAACCTTTTTTGAAGAAAAACAATGCATACACCGAGGATGTCACCGGTATCAATTAAAATACCTGGAATTGTTCCATGGAATCCTGCTTGTTCGGGCTACATGTCATCATTTTGGCTGTCAAAACCAATCTAGGTGCGAAGACAAATTTTTGTTTTCAGACGAACTCTTTGCATTCAGTTGAAACAAGCCATAACCCTATTTGAATATACATACCCATACTTTCATGTAATCATCGCACTTAAATAAAGAAATGTTTGAGAATGAAAGTTTGCCCGATACTGATTTGTAATTGAAACTCGCATTCTTCGCGCGCATAAGTATTCAGTGTTTCAGCTGGGGTGTCGAAAATGCCCAAAGATACAGCAGGCGAGATATGTATAAGTCATTCCTTCAGGATAAGTTCAGCCGCGTTACCGGACAATTAAATAACAGCAAAATTTGTAACTGAAAAATACTTAACAAGGTAATTGACTCCATAATTACGCAGGATTGACATATTGCATCTTAATGAAAAATTTGAAGCGCTTTCTGAGTGCCCTTTATTACCGTCTATAGATTTGAAACGTGACAGGTAGTTCTAGATTAGAGGCCCCTAGAATGAAGCCCTAGAGAGTTGTACGTGCGCCAGCTTTTGGGTGCATGGGAAGCATGTTTTGGAATAGGGTTCCGGGCACTGTCTTGCAGTTGTGGCCCCACTGCGGCTTGAAAGCGAAGCTGACCCAAGCAAGAAAATAAAAGCTGATACACGTGCCTTCGACTTCTGTACTTACGTCTTTATTAAAAATTTCGAATATTGACACATTAACAGCGAACAATTTCTTGCCCTCAGTTCTAAATGACTAACTCAATTGCCGTCATCAGCCATGAGCTCACGAGTGGAGACGAAGACGAAGTGAACTGAGCAACTAACTTTATTAGACTCCGATAATTGTTTTCCTTCAATCACCTGATTTTTGGCCAATCCCCCATAGTGGTTACGAGCCACTCTCGAAGGCAAGCAAGCAAGCAAGTAAGCAACTAACATTCGGTGCGTCAGTTCTGGGTTTTAGCCACACGGATGTATTTGGTGCCGTTTGTGGTTTTATTCAGTCAACAAAACGAACAGCATTTTAAATTCCTACTTTTACAATTCTCTTAGTGATATTTGAGTGTTCAATCATAGCATTACTATTATAAATTGTACGGTTTAGAAAAATTAATCTATATGTTTTGATTGCACAGTAATTGTTGTTTCTAGAAACAGTATTTAAAAGTTCAGGTGAATCTCGCAGAGTGGGTACGTGTCATGTTTTAAGCACATCATCAGCATCAAGCGTAGTCAGGAATCCATCGAACGCGTACTGTTCGTCCCCTGTTCCGGTTCTGGTTTCGCTCGGCCCTGTCTGGTGTGGTCAAGTTTCGGGCGGCGGTATTGTACTTTTAGTTTAACGTCTTTGTTGTTCTTTTGACTTGTATATCGTTTTTTTTTTTTTACCTTTCCGTTTATTGTGTCGTGTGTTTAAGCGAGTCAGACTAACATGATGTCTCTCTCTTCTCCCGGTCAAGGGCAATCTCCTTGGCTAGCTCCTATCCCTACCCGAGAGTGGCCAATAGACGCGTTTTTACCCAGTGGCATCAATAGTGTCCCTGTAGCTCTTTTGCCTACAAATGGGGGATCGACACAGATGAAGAATCCGAAAGCGATCCAGGTGGAGCTTCGAAAGGTCACTTCCCAGTTCCAGAAGATCACCTTGGTCCGTCAGTTTGGTCGCGGTGGTATTCTTTGCTGTTCATCGGACCAGGACGGCGTTCGAGACTTCCTCAGCTGTTCTTAGTTTGCACCGAATCCGGTGAGCCCGTTTATTGCGTGCTTGAAAGGCTTAGTTCGCGGGGTGGACGCGAGCCTGGACCCCTCAGAAGTACTAGACTTGTTTTCAGTGGCTGGAGCTGTTTCTGTATACCGGTGTAGCCGAATTATTGAGAACAAGAAGTCACCTACGGAATCGGTGATTGTTACGTTCGCGGGAACAGTTCGTCCAACTGAAGTCAAGGCATGGCCCCTCATATACAGAGTAGAGCCACTTTCTCCGCGACCACTACAGTGCTTGAAATGGTAGCGTTACGGACATACCATAAAACGCTGCAGGTCGGTTGCTTGATGCCGCCTATGTGGAGAGGATCACGACAGCACAGACTGTAAGACTCGGGAAGAAAAATGTTGTCTATGTAATGAAGCACACCCTGCAGACTATTCGAACTGTTCTGTGAAGGAATGATAATTAAGAATACTCAAAGTCGTGGAACGCAGGTGATGCTCACGTAGGGAAGCAGTTACAGAGGTTCGGGAAGAGCCCAGGACTATACAGGCGTAACCGTTCGTCACACCGCTAGTATAGATGTTTCTGTATCCAAGGCCATAGCAGAGACAGTAGAGAAAGCTACGGAAAAGGCTATGGAATGACTTGCGACAACTATTTTTGAGTCCTTGGCACAAATGATGTCTAGTAAGCTGGCGTAGTTCATTGGTGCTGCCTCTGCCCAAGCTCATGCATCCCAGGTTTCAAATGTTCCTCAAGAACAAACATCGTTGTTCAACCCGTTAGCAGACTCTCCTTGCGCAGGACCTTCTACTCATATAGAACAGGCGGAATCAGAACCCCTAACGGAAGATTATGAAGACTACCAGGATGTAGACACGGAACTCAAAAGTCTGAAACGCACCAGATCTCCTCCCCACAAAATTGCTTCTAAGTCAAAAACTAAAAAGTATGAAAACGAGACCCTCTCCAAGAAAGTCTTCTTGAAAGAGAGTATTTTGGATCAGGCAGTTTCCGCTACCGTTCCATCTTCACCATAGGCTCTCTAAAAATCTTAATGGAATTGTCGTTCGATTGTTTCTGCTACTACAGATCTATCATATATTTCTTCTCAATTTTCCCCAGACATAATTATCTTACAAGAAATCTGGCTTTCAAATGGTCAAAAATGTTTCCTACAAATTATTGACTATTTCGCTTGGATCGACCTGCCAGAGGTGGTGACGTTGCTTTCTTGGTTTCAACATAAAGTTAGACACAAGGCCATGATATCGTATCAATGCACGTCTACCGAATGCGAAATTTTAGTGTTAGACATTACACTCCCAGACTGCTCCCCTTTAACCTTAGTTAATTCATATTTCCCAACAGGAGTGCAGGATACCCGATCTCTAGACAGCGTATTAGCTACCTGCAGAAAAGACAGTACTCGCTGGTGACTTTAATTCTCGCCATGTGTCTTGGGGTTTTAAAGCTTATTCAGCAGGAAAACGCCTGTGGGAATGAACTCTTGATAATAATTTATCTTGTGTAAATTTTAAGGTTGCTGCGTTTGTTCGTGGCCACTCTTAATCGGCCATAGATCTGACTTTTTTCAGCTCGTCTCTAACTATATCCTCTTGGAATACTATAGACTGTGCTACAAACAGCGACCACGTTCCTACTATTTTCGAGATTGATTTCCCTGTGATTTCTCTCAGAAGGAAAAATAACCCATTGGTAAACTATGACAAATTTCAAAAAGACTTGAATTCTACGATGATTTCACGTACGGATATGCAAGAAGATATTAGGGCTATGAGCCTCTGTGCAGCCTTAAAATGTTCCTTGAAGAATGCAGCTGTTAATTTAACCTTCAACGCAGGTAAACCTTTCACTCTGTGGTGGAATTCAGATTGCGCGAGGGCTCACCAAAAAAGAAAAGCTGCCTGGAAGCAACTTCTTTGTAATCAATGTCCAAACAGTTGGAGTAATTACGAATTTGTTGCTGCATCTTTCAAGCGCACGATAGCAAAAACCAAAGATGTGTATGATATTAATAAATTCACTTATCCAGCTAAATCAAAAAACAAAAAAGCCATTTTTAGATTTTTACGCTCTCGAAAGATGGTTGCAGTTCCAGCAAATATTGACTCTTTTGTCCTTTCGCCACGTCAAAAGTCCGAACTATTAAAAATATTGGAAAAAGACTAGAAGACAGGTTCACTTCAATAGTTCCACCGTACCAATTGAAATCATTACCGCTAGAGGAATTTAAGGAAGTTACATTACAAAAATTGGCGGCTGTTTGCTTTCTGTCGTCTTCAGCGCCAGGCCCAGATGAAGTTACCACAGCCGTGATAAAAATTTTGTATGAATTGCCTCCGTAATAAATTTTGAATATGGTACATTACTCTTTCAAAACTGCCTGAATACCTTCATATAAAAAATTGCTAAGGTAATTCTGATACTTGAGAAACTGGGAGCTGGATATGATTTAGATAATGTTAGACCAATTTATCTCACATCCAATGTGGTTAAACTAATAGAAAGAATTTTGGATGGCCGAATGATGACATACATATCTGAAAACTCAATACTTAGCCCCCCAGTCAAATTGGCTTTAGATCGTGGTGCTCGATATGGTGTGCGCACGTGGACATAGAGAGTCGCATACAACTTGTGCATCGTAGAAGAGCATATTCATCATTAGTGACTCTAGATCTAGCTAAAGCTTATGATTACGTGGAGCATGGCCTACTGATAAAGCAGCTAGAGATATACAGGTTTCCGAAATATATGACGACGTGGGTTTCAGAATTTTTAAGGGAAATAGAATTATACTGTTTTCAAAGCGGATGTTCATCGTCCAGGTATAAGCAGAAACGTGGAGTACCACAAGGGTCAGTGTTATCTCATGTTTTATTTAATATATTTTTAAGCTCCATCCCAGGACATTCATGTATGCCGATGACATTGATTTTTTGCCTCGAATGATGATCTACATTCACTTTATCAAATGTTACAAAATTACTTACCTACTCTTGAAACTTTGATTGAGAACGTACATATGTCTCTGAACGTCAGTGAAGGGCACTTCTTTTTTCTTTAGAAGAAGTGCCCTCTTTCTTTTCCGTTCACATTTTACTGATGTATCGTCACGAGTTCATTCCCCAGGTGGATTCTGTTAAATACCTAGGAATCACATATGATGGAACACTAAACTGGAAAAGCCACATTGAAAATGTCGCATCTGAGGCAACTCGTGCCGTGGGATGGTTGCGTAAAATTAGTAACCGACGATACGGGTTGCGAAGACATACATTAATTATGATATATAAAATATATGTCCGACCCATCATAGATTTTGGGTGCGTCTTGTTTTCCGGCAGTCCAGCTTGCAAAATTCAGCCTCTGATACTATTAGAAAGGGAAGCTCTGCGTTTGTGCCTTGGACTCCCTACGTTTGTTGCAAACGCCGTTCTGTATATGGAAGCGCGAATACCATGTTTAAAAAGTAGATCCAGGATCCTATACTCTCCAAACGTATCTATAATTTTACGATTCTCCTCAAGGATCAATGTATGTTGTCATTGATGAACCAAGTAGATTTCTTTAATAATCATTGGTCGCGACTACACACACCCCAGATCATATTCGTACAGGCACAGCTAACACCACTGAATGTGCAAACTCAGTGCCTATTTTCACAGCAGAATTATTGGCGATTGTTTTAACGCTGTGCAAACTTCCCGCGAATAAATTACCAGCTGCCGTAGTTAGTTTCTCGGTCGGTATGTGCGTCGCTTTTCTTGGCAACGAATAGAACTATTTTAATGTGTTCCAACATTTAGTCCCTACAACTTTACAAAAAAATTATTTACTGTGGGTTCCTGGACACCGCGGTTTATACTTAAACGAAATGGCAGATTTATTAGCCATAACGTCATTAGGTGGGCCCTTGATTCCTATTTTACCGGATACAGCTTACGTCACTGCATGGAGATTCAGAACATTTTGCCTACAAAATGATTTAATCAAATTATCGCTGATTCCATCTGCAGATTTTCAGCACCTCGGTTTTTACTGGAATAAGCAGTGGTGTCCTTCTCGGTAGTTGGAAGTTACATACACGAGATTAGGCTGTCACATCCCGGAATTACATGTCTATTTACATATAGCTGGTCTCACGATGTCTCCTCTGCGCCACAATTGTAAGGAGATTAAATCAATAAATTACTACTTTTTATCATACCGACTTTATTCAAACCAGACAAACATATTACCAAGAGGCAATCGATCTGATAGAACAGTACCTATCAAGATGCGGTCTCCAGTGCGCCCCCGAAAAATCAGAGCTACTTATACTCAAGGCAAGGACGCGGGGAAGACCACCAGCCTACGTCGACCCAGATCCCAACGTCACACTCAATGGAATCGACATACCTCAAGTTGACTCCCTCCGCGTCCTTGGCCTCACCCTACATAAAGATGGTTCTGGCGCAGCTACACTTCCGAAGCTTCAGAAGACCCTAACACAAGTAACTCATCTCATTAGGCGTATAACCACTCAAAGAAGAGGACTTAAAGAGCAAGAAACCGTCCAAATTATCCAAGCACTCCTTATAAGCCGGATAACATATGGCACCCCGTATCTACTCCTCAAGAAAGCTGAAATTGAAAAACTCAACATCGTCATCAGAAAGGCAATCAAGAGCGCACTAGGACTTCCCAGTACGACCTCAACCACGACACTACTCAAACTTGGCCTCCATAACACCTGGGAAGAAATGAGTGAAGCGCACAGGGCCAGCCAGCTGGAACGCCTTAAGCTGACTCAAACAGGAAGAGCAGTACTTCGCAAACTCGCATACAGCGAAAACTTTATAGCAGACTCAGACGTGAAAGCCCGATTGCCACCACTTCTCCGTGACTCTATTTCAGTCGCTCCAATACCTCGAAACATGCATGCAACACACCACAAAGACAGAAGACAAGCAAGAGTTCGAGCGCTAAGCAAGAAATACTCAAGGAACCCCAACACGAGATATACAGATGCGGCAAAATACCCAGGTAGAAGAGCCTACGCAATTACGGTGACCAACAACAAAGGGAATGAGCTAGTCGCTGCCACCATACCGGCCAGAAATCCAGAAACGGCGGAGGAAGTGGCCATCATCCTCGGCATCGCCACATGCAACGACACCGCAATCATCTTGAGCGACTCGCAAACGGCATGTAGAAACTTACAAAAAGGCCGAATCTCTGCCGCAGCCGTGAAAATTCTAAAAGAGCTATCAAGACGCCAAGAACTACCCGAAACCTACGTCGTATGGACCCCAGGCCACGAACACCTGGCAGGAAACGAAGCAGCACATGCTGTCTCCCGAGAACATACCAGCCGGGATTTCCTGCCGCACGGGATCCGGAAATCGACGAGGGTGGAGGACATTCCCATCAACTACGCCGTAATACTGCAACATTACCGACTCGAAAGAAGAGAATATCCTTTACCACATCCAAAATTAAGCAAGGAAGAAGCCACCGCCCTCCGCAGACTACAAACAAATACATATGTCCATGGAATTATCATGCACCGGATGCATCCCACTAAATTCTCATACCTATGCCGATATTGTGATGTACCAGACACCCTACAACACATGGTGTTGGTGTGCCCACACCGCGAGAAAAACAGTCAAGACGATGCCTCAGAAACGATACAAGCCACCGAAGAAACGTGGGAGGCAATGTTAACGGCACAGAGCCTGGAGGATCAGCGAAGTCTGGTGGACCGGGCCCGGGCTGCGGCATTAGCCAACGGCTTTCTGGACTGAGAGAGCCGCCCACCTAGGGCGAAGAAAGAACACTTTCTCGCTGTTTCTAGCAATAAACGTTCATTCCTCCTCCTCCTCAAAGCTCCACTCAGCAAAATTGGATTCGGATTAAGTATACCAGGAATAATTATCATTTGGGGCCTCGACCCTAGGCTATATTCACAGAGGCGTTTGTGGCGCAGTGTTTTATTTTTCAACTGAAACAAGACGATTACCCTGCTAATTATTGCAGCTTTATTCTATCTACCAGGTCCGTATTCATTTCACTGAAATTGGTTTCACCAAACTCTTTAGTAACACTCTATTTATTCTCTCGTCTTGATTGTAACCTCTCTTAAAATTCACCCTTCAGTTGCTCGCTGGCATACTAGTCTAGTTATTCCAAAATCTTCATAGGTTTTTTTTTTTCTTTTACTTTGCATTTCTCATTTTCAAAAAGAACTTTGATTAGCTACCTACTGCCGCCCGATTTTAGGCCTACCCCCCTCAGTGAGTACGAGCCATGATAGAGGTTCATCATCATCATCATCGTCGTCATCATCATCAAACAAGCGTAGCGCCAAGTACGAGGTGTTGACTCGGGTCTAACTCCGACAGAAATATTGGAAAAGTTAGCTGCTGCCGGCGTGATTGCCGTATATCGCTGTAATCGAGTCGTTGAAAGCAACAGGGTACCAACACGATCAGTGACAGCCACTTTTGCTGGCACTTCCTGCCCATCAGAGATCAAGGTATGGCCCCATATATTCATAGTAGAGCCACTTGCGCCGCGTCCGCTTCAATGTCACAATTGCTGGCGATTTTGTCCATAGTATCGGTGCATGTAAATCAAGCCAACGGTGCTGCACGTGTGGAGATAGTCACGCTCCCAGTGATTTTACTTCCCGAAATGAGCGATGCTACCTCTGTGATGGAAACCACCCGGCTGATTACTCGATTACTGTGCGGGCCCAAGAAGTACAGGTACTCGAAGTTATGGACAAAAGACGTTGCACCAGAAGTGAAGCTATAAATATTGTAAAAGAAAACGTTTGGTTATGCTGGAGTTGCAGCTAAGCAGAATACAGTACCTGACTTATCTCTTACTGCAGCGATAGAAGATGCTGTTCAGAAAGCCGCGGCTAAGTCAATGGATCAGCTGTTGGTGAATCTTGGTGAAAGCATCGCACAGGCTTTTCCTTTGCGAATGAATACGCTAATGCAAGCTGCTTGTCTATGCACTGCAGCAAATCAGCTCATAGATTCGGGATAGCAGTCTAGTGATGGAAAGAGGCACACAATTATCTCTGGACATGGTACAACGTCTACTAGTTGTCCTTCCGCTCACTCTGTTCTGGCAACCAGCCAACACACACACAACGACAGCAAGAAACACACATGTTTATTTCGGAGTTCAATGTTTTATACAAAATTAAGGCACGTCGGTGTTGCTCTAGCGCCAAAGGCAAACACAAATGATTTGCTCGATGGGCTTACATGACATATGCGAATATAAGTAGGTAAAAAAATTGAAGCAATACAATGATACGCGACAGTCGGACAGAAGGACGATGACGACTAGACATTACAAAAATACTGCATACATCTCGGAAAGGCACAATCGTGGGCAAATAAAATGCGAACAGGATCATTCAAACACAAAGAATGTTAAAGTTTCTTTGATGGATCTCGCATAATCGTGTAAGTCGTCTTCGACTATGAAGACTGCTGTATTAAACGACGAAGTTCAATTCAACCATACTGATAGGGGCCAAATTATTCACTTTTGCTGTTCTTGGTTCGAACTATCCCGTTCGGATTTCATGTGTCTGCGATAGTTAGCATGAAAGGCCTGCCGCACATATGAAATGTTACTGCGACGTTGATGTGTCTCTTATTGAGCAATGGTGTTTTCTGTGACTGCAGACCGTACACTCAAACAACACAATTACATAAACAGGTGACACGAAAATATTTACAAGTGTTTCTTCATCTGCCATCGTAAGCGCACGAACTTTTCGCTAACGCTAGACAACAGGAGGAAGGCACGTTTTGGCACTGTCACGGACTTCGCTACTTCCATCAGAGAAAGTAGAAAGAATTCAGAATTAGGGGGAAAAAAACAAGAAAAGAGATACTGACTTGTCCTGTCAACAATGTACTACACTTATCACACTCGCTACATGTCATACAAGAACGACGAGTTGGTTATTCACACAAAGTCATGACTGTAGTCACTTGCGACCATGTTCATAATTTACAACCGTATTTAAGCGGTCAACGCACACTTTTTCAACGGATCAGTAGTTGTTTGAACGCTGGAATTTTTTTTTTCAACAAATGCTGAGATCCATGTTTTTAGATATTTTTTTGTCCAGTAAATGAGCTGGAGAAACTTCACTTAAGCAATAATGAGATTATCACGAAGACCCACTCTTAGTCCAATAGAAAAGAACGAATTGTTTGGGCGCATGGGCACAAGCACGTTACATAATACCTTCCGGCTTGTGAAGCGAGGCTTCTGAGAAAGGGGAAACATAAGCACATCAGTTTCTGGCATGTTTGAATTGAGTAGTGCTGTTTGGTTTACGTGATTCTCGATGCAATCAGCGCGCTCAACTTAACGCGCCCATGGGACGTAATGAGCCTACTACGATGTTAGCCTCAAACATTATACCAGGAGACCTTCTATATATAGAAAGGCTAACGTAGTCTATTTAGTAACTTTGAACGCGGCATGCTTGGAGGGCCATGAGGAATGTCGCGCTACAGTCGCAATGCCACTCATAATCTCCACGTCGGCCTTCGGTACAATGGCCTTGCAAAACAACACGAACGACACATACATGGATTGACCAGAAACTGCACGTGGGCCCGCCTTATTGTTCAATTTATGTTGAACCACACATCCCACAGCACAATTCAGAACTGTACAAGTCTGCTGGAAGTACACTCAGGTGCAATAAAAACACTGAGGTTACATGTGCAAAAGGTAATGTTGTAAATTTGCAAACGTAATTTTTTCCCCACTGTAGCATATATACAAGCACATAATGAACGCGCATGCGTTGTGGTTAGCGGGGACATCTGATATAGAGGAATGTATTCGTAAGGCGGGGATAACGTGGTATATTTATTGTTAACTTTCCATACATGTAGCAAAAGACTCAGTTGCATCACTCTTCTAGGTGTTTGCAAGGTTCTTTGGAGTTAAGTTTCCAATACAAGCAACTTCTATCGTTTGGGCATGTTGAAACATTACCTTCAACGTTACTATAAGCTCGACATATAGTTTACTTTGCGCCAACCACGCGTTCTCATTTCTAAAAACAGGCTAGCAAACTTGTACGACGAGTTAATCCTTTTTTTTTTCGGAGTACATCGGCCTTATTTACAGAGAAGGCAAACTGCAAGCACATCAGCCGCTTTGCGTGTATATAAAAGCAGCCACCGCGATCATACACAGTATAATGAACAGAGGCAACTAGGTGAGTCAGCTCTAAAGCTTTACTCCAGCTCGTTTAAATCTGAAGCGCCTTTCTTTCGCACATAGGATGCAGTCGATAAGTATCCGTCGTTTAAAATATGTCATTGTGGAGCGACTCCTACCTGCGCAGAACCTTTTATGACTGCTTCCAAGTCAGCCACTAGTCTCACTCGCTGGAAAAACAAATGCAAGAATGTGCTCTAGGTCCCCTGTCGCTCGTATAATACACACAGAAGCAAATAAGCCAAATACTATTATTATTATTAAGTATGAAAACATATAGGTATATACATACAATAGACAGATAGGGAAATACGAGAGGAAGCAGGCTGGCAAATACAAAGAGACAAAATGCACTTCAAACAGCAGGCTTATTAAAAGAATCAATTTCAGAGTTTCATAACAGCCACACCCACACAAACTTCAGTTTTATCGGCCGAGGGAAAGCCAACGGACTCCATCACATGCACGATCTCCAGCCCTTTTCTCGTTTTCGTTTACTGAAGTTGGCCCATACATTTCCCTCTCTTACAGCGCACCCTGTTTGGAAGAGCGTTTAGGCACTTCGAAAGGTCCAAAATCGCGCCCCCACTTCCGTCACAAAGCCGTGAAACCGTAGGAGTACAGTCATGTGGAAATTGGTCAACGGCGCCGGCTGCGCTAGGCGCCGTCACAGCTTGCTGCAAAGCGTCAAAGAGTTTCTATTCCCGCAGCAGGTCGCTGGAGCGCGCTGCCACGGGCCACCGACGTCTCGAGACTCTCTGGACAACCACCGGTTTCTCGTCTTGCTTGTTAAGTGAAGAAGTCTAGCGGTGGCAGCGGCGACAGCGAGTTGTCCTTGCCTTTCATCATGAGATGCGGCATGGCGCTCATCTGGTGCAGTTCGGCGGAGTCCAGCAGCCCGTTGGTGCCCATCAGGCCACCGTTGCCGCCACCGTTGCCACCCTGCTTCTTGATGTTGTCGGGGCTCGCGGAACAGGCGTAAGGCATGGGCGACGAGCACTTCTGGTGACCGTCGGGCGAAGGCGCTCCGCAGGGTCGCTGCCCGATGCCGGCAGACGCCGAGCTGACGGGCGGCGGAAGCGGCGGCAGAAGCTGGTCTTGCGTCGGTGGCAGCATGGTGCTGTAGAACGAGCTCGGGTTCGCCGCCATGCCACCCATCGAACCGGGCCCCGCTGTCGAGTAAGTGACGCCTCCGTAACTCGAGCCCGAAGCCTGCCCGGGCGAATGCTGCAGAGGCGAGGACGTCTGGAAGCCGAAGTCGTAAGGGTTTCCCGTGCTGAAACCCCACGAGTCCATGGGAGCGTTGAGCGGAGGAAGCGTCGGCGACGCGGTAGCGTACGGGTGGCCACCCTTCTGCATGCTCTGGGCCGCCGCTGTTTTCGTAAAGTGAAATGGAAGGGAGAAGAAATATGGGAGAATAGAAGTTTAATTTAAGCATTTTCTCTGTTTCAAGGTGTGCTAAAATATTAGCTTTACTGGTAGTAGCCTTACTGGTAGTATCAATTCCGCAGCTCAGGGAGAACTTCCCGAGAGTTAAGACAGAAAAGGTGGTGTTTAAAATATGGCCGCCGTGACGTTTTTCCGGCGAAGGCAATCTCTTCTAGCGCCTGCACTGCGTAAAAGGGTAGCCTTCGATACCAGTTTGTTCTTACTCTGAAAAAGCTGTGACTGGAGAGTGCGACGTGAACGCCACATAATCCTCGGTAAGTTTATTTTCTCGCTGATTCTCTTGCTGCCAGCCAACGAGAAGCCATTTATAGGGCCTGGCGAACTTACGTGCAAAAACACGGTGAAGGGGGTAGCAGCGAACGTTCACGAAATTAAATCACTCTGTAATCCTAATCAGAATTCACTTCTGGAGTTTTACGTGCCAATCTGTAATCCTCTGGTGTCTGTGTACTGCACTAGAAGTTTTCGGTAAACGTTTACGTAAGTGGAGCTTTGCAAGTAGAAATGTCATAGGTAACAAAGGCGTAGGTTAAAATAAGGACAGTTCTTTTTTTATATATCAGGGGCTTCTATAGCTCGAGTTATTTGAAGAATCGCAGTAGAATCCTTACCTGCTTGAAGAAAATTTGTCTTGCGAGGTGGTTCTCTTTTCCTCCACTTGGCACGACGGTTTTGAAACCACACCTGAAAGTAAGAAAAAAATAGAATGTACCGGAGCGCCGCATTGCAGTAGGAAAGCTATACTAAAGGAAGCTATGAAGCAGTAAACTTAGCGTTGTTCGAATAGAGAAATTTTCGAATGGAATCTAATGGCGAAAATTCGAGAAATACGGGCTTAGAATAATCAATTATATACGGAATATTCTTTTGTATTCTATTGAATAAAATAGGAGCGTGAAAAAGAGAAAGGTAGCAAGAATCTCATTTATTCACTTCAATACACGCAATATTATTTAGAAGTTCACACAACTGAGCAGTTTGATAACGAGAAAAAAGTAAAAGGTCACCACGCTTGGTGTGGTGACCGCACCACACTTACAGTGGGCTCTTGCAATGACCGGTGGGTCGCATGCACAGGCCCTTTTTTTATGAATTGTGGTAACCATACCTGTAGTCCGTTATAATCTACTGTTTAAGTAATGGAATATCGATTTACCAAATCGAATAATTCGATTAAAAACAGAAATATTGAATTCGTGTTGAAAGTTTCGAGTATTCGCACTCCCCTTAGAAAACTTATATGGGAATCAGGAATGCCATGCACTCGGCTCTTTTCGATGATAATTGAAAGGACAAATATATCTGGTGCCAGAACATTGCTTCATTTTATTTATCTCTCTTTTTCAATGTCTCTCTCTTTGGGGTACCTTGGTATGACAGATACAAGCTAACCCGTCCCCTGAAAGACGCATCCTCTGAGGCTAAGGGTACGCAAAAAAAGGGGGGAGAAAAAAGAGTGAAAAGTATACGGCGTGACATTTACACTTAACGGAAGCAACGACTCTTGGTCGAGCGGTTGAATATTGGATAACACTTATTCCATTCTCTATATACACACGTAAGGGCTCCTTCACGCAATGTGCTTCGTCGCGACGTCACTCACGAGTTTAACGCTAAACGAAATTGAATAGTTTTGTATAGCCCTTCCTCCACGCACCCGCTTTTTTTTTTTTTTTTTTTTTTTTGGAGGCACTCAGCGGGTGACGTACGGCAGCTTATTCAGACTTGTTTGAGATCGTTTCGAGCCGCTGGTGCGAAACCTTGCGCAAGGAAATGACGGCGCCTCGGAAATGTCAACGTACGGGGCCGCCAGAAGATACCCAAAAGGCTCTTTCTCCACTAACTACTTAGGGGACGGCTCGCCCGGCGCAGGTCTCTTGAGAAGAGGTCTGCAGCAAGCGTGCTTACAAAATCTTCCGAGCGATTTATATTGTCTGTCAATAAAGGCACGTGGAGTGTCCGCTGGCTTTCGACCGAAATTTCTAGCGATCAACTCAAAATGTTCCAAGGGCCTTTCATTGAAAAGATATACTGCAAAAGCTAGAGTAAAATAAATGCTTTTGCAGCCTCACAATCTGACTGCGCACCGTGAGAATTGCCTCGTATGTCAGTTCCTGTGAGCTTTGGATAGCGCTTAGAGTGTGATGAAACATCTGTGCTTGTCGTAGACTAGCAGGTCGTGCTATAGTTTCTCGACATTCATCTGCAAAGTTGCGAAGCTTCGCGTAATTTAGATTCCACCACTGCGGGTAACCTGCGTTTCCTTTGTTTTTTGTTTTATTTGTACAATTCTAGAGATGAATGCTGACCACTTCAGCCCGACCCGCGCGTCTACTACAAAGTATTTTCAGTATTCAGGTCATTCAGGTCTAAAATGTTGCGCATTCCAACCTCTAGTGTACGGGAGGAGGTTCGCCGGCCTGGAGCGCTATAGCGTCATACAATATAGCATCCGCATGTGTAGCCTAATGTTTAATGTCTAGCGAAGCGTAGTGCAGCATGCGTTCTGATAGCAATTTCAACAAATAAGTCAGTGAATAAATAAATGCACCACAGCCGCGATTTAATGTAAGTTTTCTGTATTCTGATAAATTGCTGAACTGACGGTGGCGCCAAAACAACTCGACCTGCGATTGATTCCGATCAAAAACTGCTTCCGCAGTTCAGTGGCGTGACGTCCAGCGATACACCTTAGCAGAACGACTAGCACCCTAAAATTCAATCTACAAGTGCACAACGCAAAAACGACGATTCTTGCGCGCCATTTCTTTAGTCACATCCACTCCTACCGACTCGACAAATCAATGTGCGCCTCAAATGACGTCGCCAAAAGTGGTCGATCGACAATACAGGCCCTGGCAAAAGCGGGGTGGTGGTCTGACCACGTGTACTATAGGTAGCAGTGACGATAAGAGAGCGCACGCGAGAAAACTCACGCGAGAACATCCGAGTTGAAGATCGCGGCATTTGATCTTTCGGAATTTTCTTAGCTCTTACCTGTACTCTGGACTCGCTGAGATTGAGCCTGAGAGCCAAGTCTTCCCTGGCAAAGACGTCCGGGTAGGGCGCGCGCTGGAAGGCCCTCTCCAGTTCATCCAGCTGGAAGGCCGTGAACGTCGTCCTGTTGTAGTAAACGCACAAGACATCGTAAATGTACCCGCTGTCGACACTTTCTCATGGATTCATTGACATCCCTATAGCTATCGCCATGGCTCCTCGCATTTTGTCTGCGTTTCAATATTTCGTGGGATCTGTGGACACATTCACGGCAGGACTCACAAATGACGACCGTGTCTGGCCATTCTTTATTGAGCAAGGCAACAGACAACATTCGCCGGTGCATCAGCGAGAAAAGAGATATGAAGGGCATTGCGCAATTATGTACGAATTGCCAAGAATCACGAAAGTCGCAAGAACTGCACAGTGCCGGATACGATGCGCTTACAATGACGAAAAGTGAGGGAAAGCAAAGAAACAGCCACATCGGCGACACGCGTTCAAGAGCCTTATAACGCTTACATGCATCATGCTTGTGAAGGATGCCGTAAGGTTCGACTCCAGATTACACAGCCTGATTACATGAATGACACATTAACACGACAAGACAATTACTTCTATCGATAACAAAAACACGTACGCTTTGAGTCGCAACCTCATGCAAGAAGGCCGACAGCCATATTTCAATGATAATCGCGGACAATGGCTTTTTTTTTTTTTTTTTTGAAGACATGATGTTCAAAGGAGCGCCTGCCTTCTTAGATGATGTCACGTCCAGAGCACTCAGGCCTGCGCGACGTAATATGCCGTATCAAACACGTGCGCTGTTTTCTCCTTAAAGCAACGACAGAGACGAGTAGTGCTTCGAGAACGCGGTCAACACACACCCGAGGAAGGTTCTTCGCTTGCCGAATACTCGTGCACAAGGCCCGCACCGGTACTGCTCTTACGCCTGATGCGCTTGCGCGCTGGTGTGCACACAAGAAAAGAAGACGCCTGGAGACAAACACGATGGCACAGCCACCACCGATGCAAACGGTTTGTCCAACATGCGTGCAACACAGCCATCAACCCAACTATCGTGCGCACCTGCTGTACCAAGTATGCAGCCCTCCGACGATAGCGCACGAGCCAGGTGGTCAGCTTCGAGGAGTGGATGGACAGTGTGCCGCGAGTGCTGTATGCCGTTGCTGCGGAATCGGCTATCCTCCGCATATTGTAACCGTGCGGGAGAGCATTTCCAAATAACTGGCTTTACCGGCACCTCCAGTTTCCCCAACGCCATTATACTCTTAGTAGGCCGACGAGACATACTGTAATAAAGCTTTATCATCATCATCCTTAGGTCCTTCAGGTGCGACACCTCTTGAAAGGTTTGGAACCGTATTATACTCCTAGTAGGCCGAAGAGACATACTTTAATAAAGCTTTATCATCATCATCCTTAGGTCCTTCAGGTACGGCACCTCTTGAAAGGTTTGATCCCCACGTGGTACCAGCATTGAGTGTCTCGCGAAGATGTTGGCGCTACTGCTCTTTGACACAAGCAAGGGGGAAGAAACATTCTGATGATTTCGGTTTACTTAAATCGAAATTTATTAACACTTGCTCATTCCGCACCTATTGAAATGCGGCCTCCTCGCAACATCGGGGTCAGCGACAAGACGCCACCCCGCTCTCAGCCCACGCGCCGGGTGCTAGTGTTATCCTGCTTTTGAGCCTGTTTCTCTTATCGAGAGAACTACACACGCGGACGCTCCAAGGAGCCAACGATATTGCTCCCGTGCGGATTGCCGCTTGGATAGCGTAGGCGACAATCGAACTGCTTGCGTCTGCCGAAAGCTTCAATGGTTTCCCAACCGAACCTCGAAGGCGTTTTCGTGTTGTTCCTTCATTCTACTCAGCGAACACTTTTGCACCCCACAAAGGAGAAATTGACTGCTTCATACACGGAGCCGTGTTGCGCCATCTTGTTGAGAAAAGGCACTAGACCATTCGCTTTCTTCCTTTTTTAGCGAGCCTCAATTTTGAAGGGGCGAAAAAGATTGCGCCTAGCGTCTGCAGTTCACTTTCTATATTTATTTTTCCTACACTTCGTCAAAGCGTTTTAGTGGTACTCCCCAAAATTGGCTTTCGAGCCAAGTTACTTCTCACAGACTTTTTTTCTTTTTACACTTGGTTAGCTCTTGTTCTGATCGCGCAAAAACCCTATGAAAGCCTGAGTGCTTCCACAAATCGCATTGCATCAGTGTGAAAAGGACGCCGGCGTTGAACATTCGTTCAATAGCAGGGCAGAGATACACATTGAAAGCGATGCTGGTCGACACAAGGCCCTTGATGTCGAGAACTGTCCACTTGAAAGAAACCGAACCGACACTTGACGAGTACGCGCTTCAGGCATGACCGAGTTGCACGATCCACGGATATTGTGCCGAGCTCTTAAATCAAGGCCATTCCTGATTTGATCCTTACCTTGTCTTTTTCTTTTTCACTGTTTTGTCGGCGTCCGAAGACGATGATTTTTCGGACGATTTGCTCTTCTGAGTTTCTGAAACAGAATGATGATATGGTGTCTTAGGCTATAATTAAAGCAGTTGACTTACCAACGCAAAAATAACAACGTGCAAAACTTGCATCTCGAATTACGTATCGATTCCACGGGTTTGCGTGCTTTACAAGGTAGTCATAATTGTAGCTTCTGGTTCCATAACGCATCAAAATCAATCGCCTATGCCACACCCTTAAGGTGAAGCTGTAAGCATGAAGTGCTCCCGGCTACGTTTTCAACGGACATTATTTTTTTACCAGCTACTGCTCTCGTTCTATCTTTTTTATATAATACCTAAGAGACTACAGACATATATAATTAACTGGGACCGAATTCACAAAGACCATCGTCCATAATAACTGTTCGTCATTGGCTGGCAGCCCTCGAAAGTAATATATTTTCGCTGGCATTATTAACGGGCGTCTGTTCTTACGAATCATTCTAGCGTATGTACTCTCGTGATTACATGCATTGGTGTCAGATGTCACTGCCGTTTCAGAACAATGTCAGACAGTTGCCACGCAAGTGAAACTCATCGACCGACTCACTGAAACACATTAGCCAGAAATGGCAGATGCATATCATACAGATGAATCCCAATTCGGGCTTTTCGTGTTTTATTCAGGCTCTGCATGCCACCAAAGTGGGGCAGTCACCTGTTCCTGTGTGCAACGTATCGCGCAAAAATATTATGGCTGAGCTTTACAGGAAAGTGCAAGGAACCGAAAAAACATTTACGAAGCATTTTGGGTCCGTGTTTATTTATCAATAAAGCGAACGTTATCAAGAAAGCACACCTTCTTTTCTAGGAGCTTGAGCAGGCAAACTCCCGTCGGCGCCACTGAGGCACCCCATTGGCTGTGCAGAAGCCATGCTTGGCAGTGGACCGGACAGGTCGCGAGTTCGCATCCCCACGCATGGTGCCATGGACATGAGGCCTGGCAGGAGGCCGCTCATGCTGGTTGCCATGGGGTCCAGAGTGGAGACACTCGTGGCCGGCACGTAGTCGACTACACCCTGGTTGCACAGCTGGAGATGAAGACGATAACACGGTAGCAATGATAAATGATTGGGCAAATTTATTTGAATTATATTCTGCCAGGTATAACGGTGCAAAACACTTTCCATCCCCCTTCTACTAACCAATTGTATATCTGCGGTATCGGAAATGTCGAGGCTGTCTAGTGTACAGAATAAATAATACCGAATGTGAAATTTGCAGTTTCAAAGAGATAACTGCGCGACTTCTCTGTGAACGTCGTTGTTCGAGTACACAAAGAAGAGTGTTCTGCACCACCGCTCGACTGGCGTGGCAAGCGTCCTCTTACTGAAAGCAGACTTTTAAATTTGGACCCTTGTCCCAGACGAAGTTAGCCAGAGATGCTTTAAAAGCATTTAAAAGCATCTATACATACTTAGTGACGTCACCGCGCTTTCATATATAAAAACGAGACCCGTCTAGCAACTCACTCAGTTCATTCTAAGAGTGTCATGGGTATACCACGGGAATAAAAGACACCAGAAGAACAGCGTCAATACAATGCTCGACCATGTGTGGTGTTTGATACAGCTTCACAGGACATTCACGTTCGCAGGGCGGGATGGCGGCCAATGTTTTTCACACCCTAATTTTATTTCCTTATCTTTTCGGCCATATCTCCTCCTCCTTCCTCCCTCCCCCTCCCATTTCCTGTGCAGAGTATAGCAGCTTTGTTGTCTTTACTCTCATATTTCTAGCCCACCTTCGCTTTTTTTCTCTTTTTTTTCTCTTTCTAGAGGTGTCAAATACGTACATGACATTCTCTTCGCTTTGCAATAAGTCCTTTGAAGTCGCAGCAGAGGGCGACGAAGGCCCTGCTATACAGTCTTTAAAGATAACAGACCTGCGCAAACGGCTGTAACCGGAATTGGTTTTCATTGCGCTGCATGCGATCGTGTGCTTTGATAGTGCGCGGGAATCGTGACCAGAAGTGTTCGTGTGTCTGCGCTCTGTCTTACTCTCTTCTTTTTTCTTATCTTCCAAATGCCCCTTCATTCCGTAGTGTATAGGGTAGCACACTGGCTTTTCCGTTCTGGTTAACCCTCCGGCCCTTCTCCTTCCTTCTGTGAGGCGCGGACGTTTGGGAAATTAAGTCAATGACAAGCTCAGCTGTCCAAGTAAGTAATTAAGTCAAAGTAAAGACAAGCCCCGTCCAGAGCCAAGCGCGCACCTGATGCTTGCTGCTGCTGCTGGGGATGCGGCGGAGAGGAACCTGTGTGCTGCTGGTGCTGCTGGTGCTGCTGGTGCAGCCCCAGCATCACCTGGATGCTGTGGAAGTGCCCGCGCGCGTCCTCCTCGGCCTGCTGGTCCTCATCGACCTGTTGCTGCAACTCCGACTCGTCCTGCAGCATTGAGCCGACCTTGGCACAGCCGCTGCTGTTCAGGAGCACGGCCCGATCCAGCTACCGCTGGATGGATGCCTCTCGAAGCTTGGCTCACGGGCCCGTTACTGCGTGCGAGCAGAACTACGGATCACTCCCGATACTCCGAGCGAGAATAATAAGGGGATCCGAGGGCTCGATTATTTATTAGTTACAACTATACGAAGAAAACATACTTCAACAGAGCTGTGTTCAATTTGAATCACATCGGCCTTTTCACTTGCAAGTTGTTTGGCCCATGGTCTTAAAAAATGCATCAGAAAGCTATGAAAGCACTTCAACGCTTCTGTGAGCACGCCAGTATTTGTAACGATTGTTTATTCTACTGCGTCATAAGTAATTGTCCCATTCGTTTATTTAAAGCATGTGTACACCAGACATCCACGGACTTCGTTGCAAATGAGAACTTCTCGAAAGAGATTTTCACTCCTAATGTGATAGACATTTTCTTTCTTTTTTTGTGTTTGTGTGTGTGAGTTTTTTTTTTTTTAGGCATTACGTAATGCAAGCAGTTATATTTACTTTAGTCTTTATATTATCAATCAAGAGGAGAGGCGTAGCCCTCATCAGCAAACGGTGACGACTCCTCCGTTTCTTTTTTTTTTTTTATCTCAATAAAGAAAAGAAAGCACACAGATAATGAAGGCGAAGAACTCAAAGGGGAAATTAGCCGTTGCGTGTAATTCAAACGCAGAAATAATAGGGACAAAGGATATGAAAGTGGACGAAAAGACATCTTGCCGCCACCCGTGGGAACCGAACGCACATCTTCCGCATAACGCACGTGGTGCTTTGCGTAATGCAGTAGATCTGCGTGCGGCTCCCACGGGCGGCGGCAAGTTGTCTTTTCGTCCGCTTTCATTTCCTTTTCCCTATTATTTCCACGTTTCAATTACACGCAATGGCTAATTTCCGCTATTTCTTCTTTGGTTTCGTTTCGTCTTCTTTATGTGGATGTAATCGCATACTCCAGAAACAGAAGTATAGGAACAGAAGTATAGGAACAGAAGGTGAGTAACTCTGAGCGCCCCCCGTGTTTCTCGGGCTCACATGACGGGCCGGATGACTGAATCAGTCCTCAGCGAGCCTGGCATGACTGAATTGCAACGAATCGCGCCTCTAGCAGCTCGTAAGCACAGCCTTGTGTGCAACGTGATTCGGTGGCCATGAGCTGCGCCATGCTCGTCGGCGGAATTTGGTCAGACGTATGACTCCACCTTTAAGGGACGCGAAAGATTAACGCTGAATCAGTTTAGGCTATAATAAGTCGTTCTTTCAAAACCGTAAATTCATTTCTTGGCCGGCAAGGAAGTTGATTCTTAACTGGGAAAATGAAGAATGAAATTCTCTTTCGGAATTGCGCGCTCTAACCGAGGTGGCAGCCCTGTCAGTCAGTCACCAGTTTCACAGTATTCTCGCATTTCTGGGCATTTTTGGGGGCCGGAAGACTCTACGAATGATTCCAAAGCTAAGTCTTCGCCTACTTACGAATGCAACCAGCAGGCACTTTCAAAATCTATGGCGTCGCGGAGAGCTTAGTGCGAGAACTAAACTGAGCCCTCAGCTTTTAGTTCCGACCCTTCCTTTCTGGGGAAGGTAGTAAAATTGAATTGAATTAAAACGCAGGATGGCGTCACCACAAAGACAAAACGGGCAATTAAGATCCGTCACCAACTTGTAGCTATTAAGACACCTTCTGGACCCAGACAACACCAAAGCCACCAGGAGAAAAATGCAAAGACTAACACACAATTTCCAGGGGTTGGAGGAGGATATGATCAACCAGATAAAAGAGAGGTACATATAGAAAACAAACAACGAAACATTCCCCGACTATAGCAGCGAAAACAACGAGGAGCTAGACCAACCAATCACCATAAGGGAGGTCCAAGCTGCCTTAAACAAGCTCAGAGGAAAAACCGCGGCTGGTCCAGATGGGTTCAACAACAAGATGCTTAGAAACCTCGATGACAACTCCCTCCAGCAACTAACGGCATTCATGCAAAAGGGTTGGGAGTGGGGGGAGATACCCGGGGAGTGGAAGAGAGCAAATCTAGTCCTCATCACTAAACCAGGAAAAGAACTCAAACTAGAGAACCTTAGGCCAATATCGTTGACCTCCTGTGTAGGCAAGCTCGTGGAGCACGTCATACAGAACAAGCTCAACGGATACTTGGAAAGAAAGGAACTCTACCCATACAGCATGGTTGGATTCAGACAACAACTATCCATAAAGGACGTCATGCTACAACTCAAAGAACAAGTATTGGAAAGGAAAACTAGCGACTCGAGAGCCATAGTGGGACTGGACGTCAGCAAAGCCTTTGACAACGTCAAACACCAAGTGATCCTGTCACACCTCAATCACCTAAATGTAGGAAGCAAGCTATACAACTATATCAAAAGCTTCCTCACGAACCGAACGGTGTACATAGAAATTGGAGGCACAATCAGAGAAAACATTAAGCTAGGCAACAAGGGAACACCACGCGGATCGGTGCTATCCCCTACTCTTTTTCACATTGCAATGATCGGGCTGCCAGAAAGACTCAGAAAGCTAGAGGGCCTCTGCCACACTCTCTATGCTGACGACCTCGCCCTTTGGGTTGACAGATGGGGGAGCGATGGCCAAATAGAGGACACCCTACAAAGGGCAATCTAGGAAACGGAAAGCTATCTGAGACCCATAGGGCTAAAGTGCTCGCCGGAAAAATCGGAGATGCTAATCATGAGCAAAAGCAGCAGGTCAATATCCAGCTCTTGGTCAACAACACCCCGGTCCCAAGGGTGGGCAAGATCAGGATACTAGGTATGTGGATACAAGAAAATGGGAAAAACACCGAAACAATAAACAGACTAGAAGCCACGACCAACCAAACTTGCTGGCTTCTCAAGAGGATAGCAAACAAAAACGCGGGGATGAAGGAGGCGAACCTACTTAGGCTTGTCCACTCTTTCATCATTAGCCGAATCACCTACGCTATCCCGTACTTAAAGACAACTAAAGCAGAGAGAGACAAGGTAGACATCCTTATCAGGAAAGGTGTCAAAACCACCCTAGGCTTGCCAGCGGGCACATCAACCGAGACGATCCTCAACCTAGGAGTGTCAAACATCCTAGAGGAAATGTGCGAGGCGAAACTCTCGGCACAATATCTCAGACTAACTGGGAGCGAAATGGGCGGATCCATCCTTAGGAAAGAGGGCTAGCAGAGCCCAGAATCGCGAGAGGGGTACCGCCATACCCCAAAAAATTGCCAATAGGTTAAGAATACGCCCCATCCCAAGAAGCATGCACCCCATACACAACGATGAACGCAGAGGAAGCAGAGTCCAAAGACTCCAAAGCTCCCTCCTCCAAAAACGAGGAGTAGTGTACACCGATGCGGCAGAGTACCCGCAAGGGCACTACGCTGCAGTAGTAGTGAGCGACAAAGCCGAGCTAATCTAGAGTTGTAGCGTGAGACACTCTGCACCAGAGGAGGCAGAGATGGCGGCGATTGCCCTGGCCATCACAAACCCTTCAACCAGAATCGTCATCACCGATTCTAAAACTGCAATCAAAGCCTATGACACCGGTAGGGTGTCCAAAGAGGCCGGCAAAATTCTGCAAGCAGGCAAGGAGAACGTACCCAACGACTTGATTAGAATAATATGGGCGCCCGCCCATAGTGGACTCACAGGGAACAAGATCGCCAACGAGGTCACCCGAGGACTCACACACCGGGCCCTAGCGCAGGCAGACTACTCCCTGTCCAAAAAACGAGACTTAAGCACATACAGAGAAATTCTAGAACACTATAGAATTGGCAGGAGAACCCTCCCCCCCCCCCCCCTTAGATCTCTCAAAAAGAAGGAAGAAGTAATCTGGCGAAAACTGCAGACGGGTACCTTCCCAAACCCGTATATCCTACACAAATGGCATCCTGGGTTGCGCTCTTCCAAATGCAACAACTATGAAGGCATAGCGACCCTAAATCACATGCTCTGGGGCCTTTCCCAGCGCTAAACGGTCTACATGGGAACAAACAGTCATGGGAATCCTCTCTCCATAGCCAGGAAGAACAAGCCCAAAAACAAGTCATCGGTCAAACCCAGGTCGCCGCCGGAAGCCAACTGATCTCGGCCGAAGTCTAGGGGAGGGGGTTAGACGGTGAAACGGGTAGCTGCGTCTCACCCCGATCACCCATACTCTCTACCGGGTGCAAATAAAGTGCTCTCTCTCTCTCTCTCTCTCTCTCTCTATCTATCTATCTATCTATCTATCTATCTATCTATCTATCTATATCTATCTATCTATCTATCTCTCGCATTCCTGGGCATTTTGGGGGGCCGGAAGACTCTACGAATGATTCCAAGCTCAGTCTTCGCCTCCTTACGAAGGGAACCGGCAGGCGCTTTCAAAATCTATAGCGTCGCGGAGAGCTTAGTGCGAGAACTAAACTGAGCCGTCAGCTTTTAGTTCCGACCCTTCCTTTCTGGAGAAGGTAGTAAAATTGAATTGAATTAAGCTGCAGGGTGGCTTCACACAAAGACTTCGTTTTTTTAATTATTATTATTATTATTATTATTATTATTATTATTATTATTATTATTATTATTATTATTATTATTATTATTATTATTATTATTATTATTATTATTATTTCCTCCCTAACGAGCCGTGACTCTGTTAAAGATAACACTGAATTATTCACAGAGGTCCGCATACTCACTCGTGAGTACACTTACTGACGCTCATTTCAAGGTTGAGAGTGTGAGTTTGAGTGAGCGATGAAGGGCGCGATTGAAGTAAGTGTGAACGCGAGTGACTAACGGTAAGTGTGAACGGATGCAAGTATGTGCGTGAGTGAGTGCAGGTGAGTGAGTTGAAGTGAGTATGACTTTAGTGTAGTTAAATGTACTGTTTCATTTAAGCATTGCCTGACGCAAAAAAAAATCTACTCTTTTTTATTTTTATGCTCTATGATTACCTAAATAAAGAAGGTGTCGCCGTCACCAGCAAACGACGACAACTCTATATTCATTTCACCAAAACAAATTAAAAAAATCCCAGCGAATGCCAGCGAGGCTGACTAAGCGTGAGTGTGAACTTCAATGAGTATTGGTGAGCGTGAGTGTACGAGAGTGTAAGAGTGAGTGCTCGCGAGTGAGTGTCCACTTATTCTACCAACCTATGCTTATTTGAGATTCTAGAAGCGCAATAATATGAAGTAAGGTGTGAGACCGTGCTGGTTGATATTCCATATTGATATGACCAGGGCAAAAACAGACATGAAACGTGTGGACGTGTGGCAGTTTTGATTACCTGCACTAGTATCTGTGGTTGTGATCACGTGCGCGAGGTTATACATTCATGTTTCTTTGTAATAAACGCCAGTTGGAAGTCAGCGCTTGTCCTCGTCGCCTCTTTTTGTGTTTCGTGTCTGTAGTTGCGCTGGTCGTATCAATGCCCAATAATATACCATTCGAGGGTAACTTAATAATATTTCTTAGTATACTTTTAAACACGGAAGCCGCTCGTGAATTACTGCCAAAGGGTAACTTTCTGTGGTCAAGCTACAAGCAGAATGAAATTTAAGATATGACTGGAGCGTAACGACCAAATTTACTTAGCAAAACCACGCGATAAAGCATCAACTGACTGTTTTAAGCACCCCCAACGACCGAAGCTGAAACGGTGTACAGGCTTTTGCCTGTACTACATGCCAATGACATGCCAATGACTACAGGAAGAAAATATATTTGTAAATATATGTACCCCCTTTCTTTGACATTTTCTTCACTACGGGACTAAATAGGAGAGTCCAATGGTCGGAGGTGTATGGTTTTAGTTCTAGCTCCAATAACAGCGAACATAGTAGTGACTTCATTTCTTGATATTTCTTTTTTTTTAATGGCAAATGTTGGTAAAACCATACAGTTTCTGTAAATGGCGTAAATAATATGGTTAATAGCAGTCCTCCGAAGCAGTAAGTATACCACGTGTCAGTTTCAGCCTTCTCACGTATGCTTCACTGTGGGGGATGCATCGATTTTTAACGAGGCAGGATGCCCTGTATAATTAACGACCTCTTTCGAGTTTCAGAGCCACTATTCACAAAAACCTTTAACGCTACAGTCGTTCGTAAGAGAACCAACCTTGATGCTGTAGATATTATCAGCGATAGAGGCCGGCCAATGGCAAAGAGCACTTGCTACGTACGAAAGACTTTGTGAATTCGGCCCCAGAACTGTCTTGCTCACTTGCGAAATTGCGGCAATAATCTTTCATGATCATACTGTCTTATTGCACATACACAACCTCCTTACTCCAGTCCCCCCTTGCGTCCTATTTTTCTTTTCTTGGTACATTTTGCCTCAATTAAGCAGTGCCCTCCGGCATCAGCGACATCTGTACGCTGTACAACGTGCACCCCTTCCGTCGTCTTTAAGTCGGAGTGTTTCGCATATTTTAGAAAACTTAAGCTAGAACAATTAAATCACCCGCCCATACTTGCAGTGGTTTCTCTGAACACTTGAAGAACTTCCGAATGGTTCCATTCAGTTAGAAAAATCACCGTACACTCTCGAGCTGTGCCGTAGAGTACATGAAAGGCGGCTAAAAACTGAAAAAAAAAATTGCGAATATGCCGGACTTCGAAAGAACATACCTCATGGCGACTTGAGGTCGTGGTAGCGCCAATATTCCATTATGTCACACTTATGTCGTTTTAGCGCCGTACCTTCCGGTAGGAAAGTTTCTAAGTGCCCGTGGAAAACCGGCGTGCAGTAAGTATCAAAGACTACAAACGACACAGCACACACTGCAACAGCGTAGAGCGAGACTCGGTGTTCCGCCATTGTAATCCTTGCAGATGACGCTCGGCGATGCTAACGTTGTCCTGAGCCAACGTCGGAGACCTTTTCAGCCTCTCGGCGGAAGTAAATTCCAAGTTTTAGCTTATACACGTCGCGCAAAACACGTGAAGACGGACGAGCGTTTCGGAAACCAAAATCGTCGACGCGAAGAAGCAGCACGGGGAAACCGCACACACATAGACGACCAGGGCGTCAGCGCAGCGCGACTATGTCTGGACCATCAGCCGAGTTGGCTAGCGTGCGCGCGCGGCGCCAAGGGCCCAAATCAGGACACGGCCCTTCAAAAGGAACGAGAAGAAATTGCCGTCATTGACGGTGAATCGCCGGCAACGATGCCTGATTGCGCCTAACTTCTCTAGATGAGCTCCGCCGGTCGGACTCATTGGAACCAATTAGCAATCATCAGCGATATTAGGGAAACCCGGAAGATGGCATTACAATGTGGCGCGCCAATTGAGACCTCCCACGTGCTAGCGCCCCTTTCGCGCCGCGTTTCGTCGGGAAAGCGGGTTACGAGAATCCGCCTGGAAAGGAGATTTTTTAAAAAAAGGGAGGCCAACTTTTGTCGGCCGCCTCACCTGAACGCCGCACCTTGGTCCCGGAGGGTCTGGTCCTGGTCACCGTCTACGGGCCGTGGCGTAGACAAACTGGATGGGCCCTTTTAGGCTGCGCAGCAGCGCTCCCTGGTGTCTCCCGCTTGTAGACTCGGGACTTGCCCCTCCGCCGCCGCTTCCTCTCGCTATTCGGCGTCAATTGGAGGTGAAGGCCTTTCGCCCATATTTGGATGTCTGGATCGGGCAACGAGCGTGTCGCTGATAGTTTAACGAGCCAGGCTCCGCCCACTCTGACCCTGCGCTCGCTATGCGTCGCGGGACCCGCTCGGGCCAATGGGAGAGGCGCCGGCATGGCGGGTGCCCAACCATCGTACCCCGCCAACTCGGCCCCCATCTCACTTTTCGTCGCGCTTTGTTGCTTCCGCTGTAACCTCCTGCTGTGGTGCGTGCTGCTGGCGCGGGGAGGGTTCCGCCGGCTCGGGGTTGGGACCCCCAGCCCGTGAGAGAGCGGAGGTCCGATCTCGGCTCGTGGATACGAAGTTCCGCTGACGGGACTCTAACATCGAGAAAGCTGGCTAGGTGAGGAGGTATACCCATCCCCTCAAAGAGGATAAACTAAAGCTAAACAGCCCTACGAGTGGAGAGGGTGAAGAACGTGTACTTGAAAATTACCTCAATTTGACGTCAACGGTGAAAGAACAAACGGCGGGTGCGTTGTAAGCAACTTCAAATGCACGTTTCTGTTTGTAGCCTGCAGTAATTATTTTCGAAGCCGTTTATACTGGAGCAGCTGGTTCGTCTAATTAGAACGAAACCTGCTTTTAACAGACCTGGCTGCAGCAGATTATCTCCTATTGCGAAGCGTCAAATCTTCATGAGCATTATCCACATAACGTGTATTGTCTTTGTAGAAATCAACTTTAGATAGAATGAACTTTGATTACATATTACCCCCGCTATGAGCACCTACTTTGATTTCAATTGATTTATTGATTCTTCGTACACACGCGAGAGGAGGCAAGGACTAAAGGCACGTATAGCCGTAGCCTGACAGAGGACCCTTCCCCCTAAACGGTTTGTAATAAGTATATATATATATATATATATATATCAGTTATCATACATATCTAAATCGGTATACAGCAGTCGGTATACAACAGTAATCAATAAATAATTAAAAGAATGCAGTGCTTAAACAACTTATAACATAAGCATCACAGCACCTTCACATTAAAAAAGAATTACGAACATTTTGCGTTAATACACATTTCGATAATATATTCAAAACACTAAGGTGGTTTAGTTGGTTAGGAGTATTATAAAACAGGGTTTTACGACGCAGTTTTAGACGGGGCCCAGGGAGATACGCAGGACAAACGCCGTTGTTGGTCGTTGGTCTTGTGTTCCTCGCTGGTGTCCCGTTTAAAACTGCGCCGTAAGACCACGTTTCATAATATTCAATAATACAGTTTTCATTCGCATAAAAAATAGACAAGAAAATCTTTTATTTCCTCTCATATTTAACAAGCCATTAGGAAAACACTCAACAAATGAGAGCTTATCGTTTATTAAGACAAAAAGAACTTCACATACATATCACTTTCATCAGCCAAAGCTTATACATTCTCTAAATAAAATTTCGTTCACTTGTTTCTTAAAGATACCTCTGCTGCAGTCAAATTATAGCAAATTATCCCCTTTATTCAGAAGGTTTGAGGTCTTCCGTAATTTGTTCGCGTTTTCGGTGTGTGCATTGCGTTTTGTCTAAAGTTATATTGGAGCGTGGTGTATCAGTAGCGCACCCAGGATCTCTGCCAGGGAGGGGTTTACAGTTTGCCAATACCATCTAAACAGCACCAATTTCGATTTATTCACGGGAAATTGTCAAAAAAATGCGGTTTTTGCGAGGGTGCAGACGATTGCACGTCTTACATCTTAGTTGCAGCACCCAAATGCGTAAGGAAAGAAAGGGGGTTAAACAAAATGGGGGGTTAAGTCGGCCTCAGGGGGGGGGGGGGGGTACAACCCCCCAATCCCCCCCCCCCCCCCCCCGCCGTCGGTGCGCCACTGTGGTGTATGGATCTTTGATTAGCTCGTTGCAACATTACATTTTAGTTTGCCAATAAGATCATAAACTTCTGTAGCCATAGTTGTTTAAAAAATAGAGCTGAATATGCATGCGATGCTCTTCCTGCTTTTAATCCATGCGTCGTGATGTCCCTGTGTATGTGCTCCCGCTTCAATTAAGGGGTTATTCATGGATTTGGCCAAGTCCAGAGCTTCCCTTTGTTGATGCCGTGATGTCGATTTGCGACATGAATGAAAGAAAACAACCTGATTCGTCTCGTAACCACCTACGCCCTGAGCAGGATCACCGATGTCGTCCCGTACCTTCACCTCAGTGCGACTGACAAGCTCAAACTCAACGCCATGATCAAGAGGGCCTATAATCAAGCCCTACATCTTCCAATTTCCACATCTAACGAGAAACTGGACGCCCTCGGCATTCACAATACCATAGACGAGCTTATTGAAGCTCAGCGTATAACCCGATACGAACGACTCGCCAACTCCACCACGGACAGGCACATTCTGCGCACCGCACCCTAGGCATAACCTACACCACCCAATCGGATCAAAGGTACCCGTCCCTCCAAACATTCGCGCTCAGTTAGTTATATCGCCCATACCTCGTAATATGCACCCAGAACACATTCAGGAGAGACGTGCAGACAGAGCTAAACATCTACAAAAGCGCTACGACCAAGCCGCCGATGTAGCCTACGTGGACACCGCGGAATACCCCCACTAGAACGCCATGGCGGTCGCCATATAGTCGCGTGCTCGCAGTACCGCCTCGCCGCGGCCGCATCAATACTCACCACTCAACCCGAAGAAGAAGAGGAGAGGAAGCGGCCATCGCCTTGGCCTATGCCTCTACCAATGCACACTACATCATCAGCGATTCAAAAACTGCCATTCGCAACTACACAAGAGGACTCATAGCACCCCAAGCACAGAAAATACTCTCCGACACTCCCGCCTCAAGGCAACGCCGCGTACAGATCATCTGGGCCCCTGGTCATTCGGGTCTGGCTGGAAATGAAGCCGCCCACGATGCCGCCCGAGCTCTCGCACACCAGGCATCATCCATCTCCTGCGTCTTCCGATCCTGACGAGCCCTCTGTTCTGCATCGCGGTCACGCGCGCGGCCGAATGGTCACATTCAGAGAAATCCTCCTCCACTACTGCAGAGAGCGGTTACGCTACCCCCCAGCACACAAAACACTGAATAAATCACAATCCACCACTAGGCGACTACTTCAGACGCGAACTTTTCCAAACCCCGTGCTATACCACCGCATTTATCTCGATGCACACTCCCCACTCTGCAAAGCCTGCGAGGCCCACGCTGACCTCGATCACATCATCTGGGCATGCCCGAAAGCTACACCCACCAACACCCACCGCACTAACACTACACGCATCACAACTACGGCTGAGCAGTGGGAGAATTTGCTGCTCAGCTTGGACCCAGAAGAGCAGCTCTGGGCCGTCCGGATGGCCGAAGACGCCGCCAGAAAGCAAGGGCTGGCCGCCGTCTGAGGAAGGGGAGGCCTGGGGATTAGTCTCCCAACCCCCGCCGCCCCCAGACCCCATCATGGACACAATAAAGTTTTATCTCTCTCTCTCCCTTTGTTCACCGGTCTCTCCCGTAATTCGTGTCTTATCACACTTCCTTTTGCCTGCAAGTTTGTTTACGACGTTCCTTACTTTTCCTGGCTGGTCTAGGATTTGAGTTAAAAAACGCTCAAAGTAGAGCATGCCTATCTTTTCTCAGACCGCATGTTTAGTCATTTCTTAATGTTTTTGAATTCCACAAGCACGTTTGGATCCTGAGTGCGTATAATTGTGTGATTCAACACATGCTTCTTCTTTAATCGTTTATAGTATTTGTCTTTGTTTGTTTTTGTTTTTTTCCGTCGCAGCAGCGTTTTGAGCGAGCACAACTGCTGGTGAAGGGCAGGAAAAATATTTTAATAAGTGCAATATAAGGGCTGCTTTCGCTGAGTTGATGCCCTGTTGTATGATGATAAATAAGGAACAGTTCGCCCATTTGCAAAAAAAAAAACGAAAGTAGGCGCCGCAGTTCCCGAGGTTATCAGCATTTGAAAAAATGAAGTGTTTCGGTTCACGTCGCATTAGAGGCAGTTGCTCCGTAAACAAGGCGACAGGCATACTGGTCCCGACTAAGGAATGACAAAGCGACGAGAACGTTTGTACGTTGACCGGACTCTGTACATCGTAAACGAGACATTCCAGTACATTTCGAAACGCTACTAGTATAATAGTGGCTTTCCTCGATTATTTGCGTGAAATCACCTTCACATTTTCATTTTGTGTCACTGTTTTGGCAAGCTTTTCCGACGTCGTTCTGCCAGTCGCCCACCCTTCCCTCGGCTTCTTGCTATTATGGCCATCCTCAACAGTGTCTTGCCTGCGCCCCTTAGATCAATCTAATTTCCTATTTGCAAAGGAATCAGTCATCCCTTGCTTTTTAACCAATATAGCTTTCGTCTCTAGTCGCTGCGTGCACAAATCATCTCCGTGAATTACCTCCTGGGCACCGACTACGATATCTGCAACTTTTGAGCCGTACTCAAGTGAATCTCACAATCCCAGGACTTCAGAAAAAGTCGCACTTACCCCCATCTGCACTGAAGCAACTTTTTTTTACTCCTCTTGCATGAGAAATGCAGCGACTGCACACACTTATATACTGACGGCTCAATTACTCTAACCAGTTCCGATGGCGCCGTAGTTATCCCAACAATGGGAATAACTCAACGGTTCAAGGCTTCCCATATCATTACGTCTACAGGTGCAGAGCTCGCGACTCTCCGCGGTGCACATCATGTGATAAATACAGAGAGTCCTGGAAAATGGACCATCTTCTGCGATTCAAGGCCGGCCTTACAATGTGTATAGTCGTTTCTACGACATGGAACTCACGATCAGCTGACGTGGGAAATCGTAGAACTTATTCATCACTTGAGGGGAAAAGGCCATGATATCTCTTTTCAGTGAATACCAGGCCATTGCGGTATCGTTTGAAATGACGACGCAGATAAGGCAGCTCGCACGTCAAACCAAGAAGACCGCTGCGTCCCTATTCTTCTCTCAAGGATCGACGCTGCGAGACAGCTTCGCATTTTAGCACGCACACTATTGTTAGATGAGTGGAATACTGCACATACAAGGCGCACCAGACTGCACAAACCGTAAACCCTTCGTTGCAACTCGGACCTCCGACTGGACTGCATCGACGCGAGGTGTCTCTTCTGTGTCGGTTGTGGTTGAGAGTTGCCTTTACGAGAGCTTATTCAACACTAATTGGAATGGCTGACAGTCCTGCATGTGATGTCTGCGGATGCGAGGAGAACATTGACCACTTATCACAAGAGTCGGCGGTGGTGGTGGTGGCGGTGACGGTGTCACGCTGAAAAATGGGCCGATCCTGGCGATAGTGCAGAAAGAGTCCAAGCTCAATGGCACATACCAGGGACAAAAAAGAAAGAGAGAGAGAAAGAAAGAAATAGAGAAAGACCGAGAGAAATAGAGAGAGAAAGAAAGAAATAGAGAGAGAAAGAGAGAGAGAAATGTACACAATCACCACGAAGGTCAGACAAAGCGAGAAAGGGAGAGAGAGAAAAAGAAAAATAGAGAGAGAAAGAAAATGAAAACGAAGGCCAGATACACACGACAAGCTTCGCTTACCCTCATTTTCTCGACAGGGGAAGGGCTGATGATTTTTTGTGCCGCTGTCCTCAATTTGAAGCAGAAATACAATCTACGATTAACGCATTCAGGAAACTTGATGATCGTCCTCTGAGTGAACAGATTATACTAGAACACCGTCCCCACCGATCATCGACTCAGAAGGCAGTGAAGACACTTGTGTGCTTTCTGAGAGCATCTGGTTTGTACGAGCGCCTCTGACTCTGCAGTACGGTCCGTGCACGTCTCCATAACCTCACCCTCTCTTCATCCCTTCTTTCTCACCCCCTTCTCCCTTCCCCCAGCGTAGGTTGGGCGGCAAACCTAGTGCAGGATGTCGTGGGCCTGAGCTGATAGCTTGGCCCTGCTCACCAGACGATGCTGGTTTTCAGGGCTCGGGCTTGTCAGCTGCAGGGCTCCCACTGCTCGACGGTTGCTCTGGTCGTGTCGATGGGTTTTGCCCACTTTCCCATGCCATGTGAAAGAGGGTATTGGGCGTAGAGCAGAAGGCGCACTTGTAAGTGTAGCTCGTAGGTTATGTGGAGTGCAGCAGGGTGCCATTTCAGTATCCTATTTTTTTCCGCACAAACCTTCCGAATGTTAGAACTTTTCACAAAAATCGTTTGGTTTGCAAACGTTGTTGCTGGCCATACCGGTGTCTCGTTATCTCATTATTTCAAGTGCCCTAGTATCTCTTTGCAGTGCCGAACAAGTGAGACATCCTCCCAAACACTCGGTCATGACAAGATTATATGCTGGTCACTTTGCCCGTAGCGTTCTTCAGCCACCGATGGTGAAGGCTACTTCTACTCAACAGGAGTGAATTTGCACCAGTTCGTAATTGATACTTAAACGTGCAACAGCGCGCTGAAAATGTAATTGGCGCGAAGGGAGCACGCACGACAAACAAGGTGCCGACTTCCAATGTGCTTGCTCTTGAATTCGGTCGTCGTACTCTAAGCTTCGGTCACAGATGTGCAGTCCAGCCTAACATTAGAGCACCGAAACTGTTTACATTTACTGAGACGGTCGGCGGGGATAACTGCCGACAAGGACAGTGATATTCGTGTTCAGGAAAGCGTTGACGTTTTCTTGCGTAGCAAGACTACCAGCAGTGACTTGCTTGTGAGGATGTGTTAGTATTTACCTGAGGCAATATTATCTTTCTGCCTTGTGCAGTCAGACTAAACATGAGGTCACGCGCCGCTACCTGCAGACATAATCTATAAAAAAAGAAGAGCGATGGTCGCCTTTGATGTTTCGTTTATTCGCATCTCTGGTCTGTCTTTGACTAAAAGTAGGACGAAGGCCAGGAAGCTCTGCAATGGGCTCCTATTTAGCAGGTTTCAAAAAGTAATTGAAAAGTGTTGCAAGTAGACCCTATAGATATGTTTCTTGCGGCAAAAGCACAGAGCGTATAGGCATGCCTTTAAGGGCCGTTGTATCAGAGCGTGGTACATAGCTAGCAGTTCTTACAGCTTATAATATACCTTCCAGAAATCAATGGCCCGTTCTTCGGTAAAGAATTCTCCATAGATCTGTAATTCAAAACTTCGAAGAGTAGTCCGCAACAATGCGTCAACTTATGACCCGTGCGACAGAGTGCATTGATTTATTCAGCGCGCTAAGTTCCGGACCTACAGACTTGAGTTACTGTAGATGGCGTCCTTGTCTTGCTGTCGGCTCTTCTGAACTCTACGGTTCTTATCTGCGCTGGTGACATAATAATCTTGATACAGGGTGTAAACACGTGATCTTATACATACAGCCCTCGTGCTTGGCAAACTTTTACTTTCGCACTTCGCCAGGAAGGCGTCCCAACGGCTGCAAAGGTCGCATGTTTTCAAAGCATTTGGTTTTGATGACGATTTCCATGTTACCTTTGATACCGACAGCCACTCTTTCAACACAGCAGTGACATTCGTCCCAAGCGTCTCACAGAGGTTGCCTAAAACCAATGGTAGTGATGCATAAGGGGCAATAGAATAATTCACTTGAATTTCTCGATATTAGGATGAATTTATCTGCCAAGATATTTGAACACAGAGTAATAAGCCGTTGCTGTCGTACTTACTCAAAAGGAGCATCGTCGACATGAGTTTATATGGTATCTTAAAGAGGTATACTGTGGGCACGTCGTACACTTTAGCTTTGCACGCATTGCCGATAGAACACCTGCAGAGATTCAAAGACTCTCATAGTGCTATTTGAGCTATTCCCAAAGACCTATTTATACCGATGGATCTGTCTCAGCCACCAGCTCCACAGACGCTTTTATCATCTCGGCCTTAAAAGTCACAAGGAAGTTCAAAGTGTCCCACATAACGACCTCTACGGCGACAGAACTTGCCATTCTACGTGCTGCTGTTAATTACATCGTAGAAGCACCACTTCGAAAGTGAATCATTTTTTGTGACTCCAAGGCAGCCCTTCAGAGTATGCAGTCAGCATTACGACGCAACACCCACGAACAACTGGTGTTTGAGACCAGAGAGGTTCTCCATCAAGCCCTCATGAACTGGCATGACATCATTTTTCAATGGCTGCCGGGGCACTGTGGCATCGTCGGTGATGACCTTGCTGATGATGCCGCCCAGTCAGCCCATAAGGAAACCCTGACAGTTACTATACCCTTATCAAGGACAGGCGCTATACGAGGGGCCTTCGTTTACTCGCTCAAACCAAGACTGAAACTTCATGGAACACCCCGATTTTCTTGAACTGTCGTCGCCACCAGCTGGATCCTACACTGCATGAAATGATGTTCGTACGCCCGCCATGCGGTCACTTCGCTTTCGATTCCATCGAACTTTCCCCGCCGTGATGCAACTTTACTTTGCCACCTCTGGTTAGGTGTGGATTTTACAAAATCCTACTCATTCCTTATGGGCATATCCGACACACCAATCTGTGACTCGTGCAACTGTGATGAGATGATCGAGCACGTGTTGTGTTTTTTGTAATCTTTAGGACATCTAACGCGACGTTCTTCGGAGTGTGTTAAACCGTTTAGACAGCCGACCGTTTTCAGAGACCAAGATCATTGGGCCATGGCCCTACGCGTCGCAGGCTTACAAAGCGACGCGGGCATTGCTACAGTTCATAAAGTCGACAAAAAAAACTATCGATAGCGCATTCGATAGTAATTTCGATAGTACTATCGATAGTATAACATCAACCTGCGCGAACTGATTGCAGCATAAACTTGGTTCCCCGAGTTCGTGGTATATGGTGGTGGTGGTAACTATGACAGGACTCTTCGTTATCGCAGTTTACCCGTCACCGAGATCTGCAGATGTACCCTACGTACAGTTGCTGGATAAAGTGTTAGTGTCGCAAATGTCCTTGTTGTGCTGGCAACAGCGACCCGAGACGCACGGTTTGGCGCGCCTGCTTATTTCAATTTCTCGCGCAAATAATGTCCGCCTTTTAGAGTAATCCAACACAAGGAGTAGAATTGCACTTCATATGCCACAGGCGATATTTTAAAATGTTGTTACCTGTAAAATAGAACACCTGGACCCGTATTCACGAAAGGCTATTGCGATAGAATTGCTCGTAATAGCGAATCGCAGGCAATCATGATGCTCCACGTATTATTAGCAAATGCGGCCAGCAAAAGGCAAGGAAACGCTTAAAAACGAAAAGCTTTGTGCATTCGGGCCCTATATTCTTTTAAGCTTTGAATAAACATCAATTGTCAGTCAGTGCCTTGATTGTTAGACATGGTCCTTTCGCGTATGGCCCATCCTGACACCGCAGCTGCAAGTTTAAGTACTTTATCTCAATTGTCTTCCTGATTGTCGTGTCGCCAAAACGCAGGTCCTCGTATAAGTGTCTGCCCGCCTCGCAGGCCGGGTACTCGTTTTTGTTTCGGCTGTTGTGCTAACGTTTTTCCTCTCAAGATTTCGTCTCATGTTCCAACTTCGCTTATGCACTTTCGACGGCGCACAGGGGGTCAATGTCATGAGTGTAGTCTGCCTAGTCAGGAGACTGCTTCGGGTTCTCCAGACTGCTTCATCGGAACGCCTTTCGCCATGGTAGGCAAAGGCTTGACGACGAAAAGTGGTGCAGCGCCACAGTTACTTCAAGGCTTGCGACGTGCACCGCGGCGACTTGATCTCGTATTCGTAAAGCGTCTTCCTCTGGAATTTTGTCAGGTATACACGAGTTTTAATTTTTGTTCTCTTCGGTGTTTCCACAGCCTCTTCCCTGGCAACTTCCTCTGTTAGTCCTACATGGGGCAATCTAAGCCCATGGCTCCTACATTCAGTCTCCGGAGGAAAAAAAAAAACAACGAAGGACAATATCCTCTTCGATCCGGTCAAAGAAACTGTCGTAAGAGGACCTGAGAACCTGTGGAGAAAACACGAAAGAAATACAGTGGAATCAACAAAGCTGATGCGTCAAACTTTTGAACGGGACGCTCAATTAAAAACGTTATAACAACGCCCTGCCTTTCTGTTTTGCCTTTGCTGTTTTGCTTATTGAAAACATTAAAAAAACTGATAAAACAGCCATAGTCTGCGAGTGGGCGCCAAGAAAGAAAGGCTGCTCCCCGAAAACCTCGCATGCTTTTCTGCCGCCTGTAGACACTCCACGAGGGGAGGAGAGGGGGGGGGGGGGGGGGGGGTTGCGAAAGCGACGTGACCGTATGGCGGGCGTACGACTACCACTACTACTACAGAGCAGGCCCGCGGCACCGCGGGCGCCTGATTGAGGAAACGGCAACAATTACGTCCAATAAAGAGAGACTCGTCGGCTGCGGGCTCCTCCTGGGACAAGAGGGCGCAGGATTGAGGAGGGAGCGGCTTCGGCCTCAGAAGCCCTTTTCGTCTACTGCCCCCCGTTGCCCTCTCCTGAAGGTTAGGCGCGAAAGCCGCTATACGTCACGGTGCTCGTCGCGAGACAAGTATATGTAATGTCACAATAACTCCTCGCTTAATTCATTCCAATACGCACATGCTTTTTTTCGCATAGTTACGTCATGAGAACATTTCGACCAAATAGTGAATTCACTGTTCAAAGCAATACGAACTTATGGATGAATGGTGCTTCGGATTCAGTTACTTCGGCTCTCTTACTGCAAAAACACACATCATATGCATGCAATGATTGTCAGTGTAAAGAAAATTTTAGGTTTTCAATACTCCTAAAGCCAAGTTTCTGTCCATGCCGGTCTTTTCGCTGACTGTACGTACTTCGTCACTGCATGCTTTCTTTATATATATATATATATATATATATATATATATATATATATATATATATTTCCCAGCAAGACCTTATACCTCGTTAATTCCTTCCAGAGTGCGACAACAGCTGCCATATCAACGTACTAAGCGCGAACGCAAAGCAGGCAACTTCTTAGTCGAAGAAATCGTCGCTATGTGTCCCAGACGCATTGCACAAAGCGCTATTCTGGTTTGCGATGACGTCAGCGCCGTTCTCATGAAGGCTTGATTGGTCGCAATGAAGATGGACGGTTGAGCGCAATGCGCCGAACTACATACACACAGCGCGGTGCCCTCTCTCTTTGCGAACGCCGTCGCTGAAGTGTCCCTCTTCGTCAGGCACGCCGGCGGGATGGATCATGAAGGGCCGGGAACACGCCTTTGTTGTTTCTTTCTTAACAGCAAAGTCAATGTAAGGTTAAGGAATATTTTATTAGACGGGAACATTGTAGCAATGACAAACAACGACAAAAGTAGTAGTAGCAGTAGTAGTAGTAGTACTAGTAGTAGTAGTAGTAGTAGTAGTAGTAGTAGTAGTAGTAGTAGTAGTAGTAGTAGTAGTAGTAGTAGTAGTAGTAGTAGTAGTAGTAGCCAGTTGTAGCAGTAGTCAGTTGTAATATTTGTAGCAGTGGCAACCAGCTGTAGCAGTTAGCAGTAGTAGTAGTAGTTAGTAGTAGTAGTAGTAGTAGCAGTAGTAGTAGTAGTAGCAGTAGTAGTAGTAGTAGCAGTAGTAGCAGTAGTAGTAACAGTAGTAGTAGTAGTAGTAATAGTAGTAGTAGTAGTTGCAGTATAAGGAAAAACGGAACTCACCGGGGCCAAAAACCCATTCCTCAAGTGCACGGCAGCTCAAAGGAAGCCAGGCACCAAGAAACATCACAAGCGGCGGCCGTGGGAAAAAGGATGAAGCACGACTCTAACCACCACCGGCAGCGCCCTCTCAATGCAGCCTGAAGAATGTACCGAGAGCAATGAAGTGACCGCAACAGAAAGAGCACATACGCCCTCATTTGCTTCTCCAGCAGCCAAGTACCTGCAGCGCGCTCCCCGTCAGTGTCGCCTGTCGCGCGTCCAAAGTGACGCACGAGTGCGAAATTTCGAACTACTGGAGCTGACTTTCGCGCCTTCCTGAATGTCGGGCGCACCGCAGGAGGCGCACTCTTGCCCGGCCCGCGAGCAGCCCTATATACTACATTCGTCCTTCTCGGGAACATCGATGCGACGCGGAACACCACAATGACCCAGCGGGACGTCGTTTTCTCACCGCAGCGGTTTCAATGCTCAACCCTCACCCCGGTCGTCAAGCGCAGCGACGACCGAGTGTCGGGTTTAAATAAACGCTAACGTTCGGCTGCCGCTTCTCTGCGCGACAGAGAGCAGCGCACGGCCACGCCTCGTGCCCCATTGACGATCGTTCCCTCCCTCCCCCTCGCACAGTGGGCGCCTTCTGACGTGGAGGCTTGGGCGTGTGTACCGCACTTACGCGTTGCTTAAGGACCAGTCCGGCGAGGCCCGAGCACGGATACGAGAAATTAGTAATAGTTGAAGGATATTATAGTACGCTAGGGTATGCGCGACCAGGCCTGTTCTAAGGCGTCGTATTCGAATTGACTAAACCAGCTAGATGTTTCGCACTGGAGGCTTGAGAAATGTCCGTATTTGAAAAAAATATCAAATATTTGATATTTGATAGCGACTGTTTGAGGCAGGAGTTTTGATTTAAGAATCAAATTTTTGTTTCAAGGAACTTTCTAAAATAGGTAAACTTAAAAAAATATAGAAGTACGAAGTTTGCAAGTTCGTAGCTCTGTTTCATAAACCGATATCGCAGTTCTGTACAGTGTATACTGCATCCTTTAGAGCGTCCAAAGCGGACAAATTTGATATTTTAATTCATAACTTACGTAACTCATTGCATTGTTTATAATGGTTTCGCAAAAGTAAGAGTCCACTGCAAAAATAAGTGTCCAAATGGACAGTCCGCCACCTAGTGGACTGTCCATTTCGGCTGTCGCTGATTGGCTGCAGCTGTACGAGCGAGAAGGAGACTGGCCGGAGGCACCTGTCTCCTCCTCACTTGTGCAGCTCCAGCCATTTCGGCAGCGGCCGAAATGGGCATTCCACTATAGGTGGACTCTTACAGAATACCCCCAAGATCGTGGTTTTGGCACGTAAAATCCCAGAATTTGACTTAATCTTAAATGCTGCTAGCGCAACGTCACAGGTGCAAAATACCGGGCTGTATGCTGCCTAGGAGGCGTAAACCTTACGAGTTCGTAATTACGAGAAGAGAGGTGTTGCGGGGAAAGGCGCGTCGAGAAACAGCTTGATCGCACCTATTATATTTTTCTTCGTCTTTATTAAGTGTAAAATATGGTGAGGTTGACACATATAGGGCGGGCTATTACAAAATCAAAGGTCTGAAAAGCAGCAACGACCAAAAAGGCAATGTAAATTCAAAGTACTGTCGAAAGTCTATAGCATAATGACACAACACTAACAGAACGAGTTCGTGTATTTTCTTAACCAAGATGCCTAATCATGCCATGCTGCACTTTCCATACACTTCTCTTGCGTCTCAACTGTCCAACGCCTCTCGCGGTACGCGCAAGCGCTATAGCTATAAAGGTGACGCTCCCCTATATGTATAGGTAATTCTAACAAAAGCTCTATATATGACGTCACCGCCATGCGCTGCTATAGCTACCAGCAAAACTAGCCTTGCAAAGAATTATCGGCAAGTGCTCTGCCCGAGAGCGACCCTTCAACGCATCATGTTCAGCCTGGATACTCGGCAGATCCAAAACTAATCGCGAAGGGGGCATACAAGTGAAACAGAAAGGTGCGGCGGGGCAGCGCGAGCTGACGGTCTCAGTTCGCCTGTCAGCGGCCATGCTGGGCCGGTAAAAAGAACGTCTTGCACCTTGATAAGACGTGCTACATCTCGATATTGCACTGAGTGCAACGAAGTGGACGATATTGAGCATTTCACCTGGGCCTTGAAGCGCTTTTGCTCTGACAGGAAGAGGCTTCTGGACAGCATGAAAAGAAAAGTACTTCCTCACGAACATGCCGAACAGTTATAGCTTCACCGGAATGGCCACGAATAGATCACAAGGAAGTGTCTCGCATTTGACTGACACTTCTGCGAGAGTCTGACCTGACTGACTCATATAGTGACGGATACTTATGACACGAGAAGAGACGCTCAGGTGGAGTACCACCACGCCACGCTGATCCCCCCTCCGAATAGCAACATCATCACCACCATCATCATCATGCTAAGCGTATTTTGCAGGGCTCAATGGCCCATCTTCATAATGCTGAACATTCATACAGGCATGCGATTCCCAAACGAGAGAAAAAATTCACAGCCGCAGGGGCTCCGCGCTAAAGCCCTGAGCCAGGACGCTGGAGTGCGCATCGACTGAAACCTTTGAAATAGTCTGCATGTATACAGGCGAGAAAACGCGGTACCGCCGCAAGGGCTCGTGCCTGTACTCTCCAGAGACGCGGTACAGGCGTGGTTGGCAAGAGTAGTGCTACAACACCTCCCGCACCATCCCAGGACCTCACTCCCGCCCCTTTTCCGAGTGTGCCGTAACACTTGGCGGCGGCGGCTCTCAAGAGCTCGGCAAGAGCCGGAGCTCTGCGCCGTTCGGAATAATAAATAACGACCACCGGGTGCTCTTGGGCATAGGCTTCTTCTCCGTGGGGTGCTGGGAAAAAACGAGGAATGTCTTACTCCGCAGCGCTCGCTCGCAAATGATTGAGCACTTTCCGCACGCGTGCGCGCGCGCTCTCGGCGCGAAGCTACTGTACCACCCTGCAGGGCAGGCGCCAAGGCAGAGGGAACCGCGCAGACAGTGGCCGCAGCAGTAGAAAAAAGGGGGACGGCTGGGGGGGTGAGGGCCCGGCTGGCGGCCATTGTGTGTCGCGTGCCCGCTGCTTGTTTACTCTGGATTATCGGCTCTGACCATTGGCTCGTGTACGAGAAGTGTAGCGCAGGCGCCTCTTCGCTGCGGGGGGAAGCCGATACTTTAGTGGTCCTTGTCGTGGTCTTTACGAGATTAGCACGGCACGAGTCCGTGTTGTCGCTGTGTCCACACCGGGAGCTTCGGGCAGGAAGTGCCGCACGGAAGCATTGCGCCGAGACAATAGCTGACACAACGTAGCTGTGAAAACTGTTGAAGGTATACATAGAGCAGAGACAGGAACGGGCTGGAGAGTAGACACGGAGTTACTCGCTGTAGATTTAGTCTCCGGCACAAGCATGATATTTGGAGAGTATGTAAAGACAAGGAACTTTGTAATATTTTGAAGTCGCTTGTCAAGTTTTAAATGGCTAGTTCAGGAACTATAATAGTTTGAATACACGCATGAGCCGCGACAGGGGGGTGTGGATGGCTTACGCGCGATCGTATGCTTGAGCTTATGCCCACACCGATAACATAGTGTTTATTCTTCTGCACCCTTATGGAGGTCTTGACTATATGGTAACCACAAAAAGCATGCTTAACATACCAAGAGCGTGAATTGTTTTCACAAACACCCCTCATAATGTATCAGCTCCCGACCATTTACCTGCTTTCCGGCATTTACTGTAACCAATTTTGAGTGGCCCACTATATTTTTACTTCAGCAAAAAAGATTACTTAGAAGTATTATGCATTTAAGCGCCAGTTCTGAGATCGATATACATATCCTGTTTGTTGACAAGCCGCTCACAATGACAATGCACTTCTCGATTATTTTTTTTTCTTTTTATTACAACTAATAACCTCCTTCTTCGTCATCTTCTATGTATCCTCCTTCTTTCTTACTTTTCCTTCTTCTGTTGTTTCCTGAACACTCTACGTGATCCCAAGCTACTTTTGTTAGATGATGTCATTATGTAATAAATCAATCTTTCGTTGACTCCAGCACGCTCAAGAAGTTGCCAGAGTTCAATCGTTCTAAACATAAAAACTACTTGAACCTTGCAATGCATTAAGCACGTTGTCTGCTAACAAGGAACGCAGTTCGTTTGTTGACATCGGTTGTCAATTTTAACAGCTGTTGAGTTCGTTGACATAGCATTCATCTAGCATTGCTCTTAAAATCAAGCCTGCTAATGTATATGCATCATCTTGTCTAAAATTTCGCCACTGTGATCGCACCTTTGTCGTTTAGTGAACAAATACTCCCAGCAGATTTAATCGAAACGAAAACTTCTCAAAAGCATAATTTTTAAACTAATTAATAGACATGTGGAGCATTGTGAAAGAATATGGAGCTTTATATATATCTTGTCAATATTACGTACAAATAAGCAAGGCAAGATATCATGCAGAGTATATAGGTGTCATGTCGATCGTAGGAAGAACGCGCAAGAAGGCATAAAAACGGTAAATGGTAGAAACGAGTAAAAATATCTAGTAAAAAAAAAACATTAAACGAATCCTGACGTCAAGTATGCGGGAGTTCACAGGATCAACTTGATGCGTCTAGTCAACGGCATGGAAGCTTCCCAGCACGACGACGCACCTTCTCGCTCCGCTGTCGACTCCGGCTGCAAGCCCTCGGTGACTTAACCCCCCCCCCCCCCCCCTTCACTATTCCCTGGCTTTTTTCGGCAACAATCATTTTCTAATCTCACAAATTTGAGACACAAAGCAGCCAAGATTAGCATCGCCGAACAAAAGCCACGCCGTGTGCCCGACCCGCGAGTCAGCCCTCGAACGCGCATCATCCCCCCCCCCCCCCCCCCCTTCCAGACCACCACCACAAACCGTAGATCTCTCGACGAGACCCTCCGCAGCCCTTCGCCTCTAGCCCCCGTAGCGCACACCGCTATGCGTTACGCTGAATCCCGCCCCCAGAATGGCCATTTACATCGACTCTCGAGGCAAAACATGAGATGTGGAGAGAGGGCGATGGTGATGGGGGAGCGTTCGGCACGTGGCCTGTCACGTGGCGCGACGGGTGCCGTCAGCCTCCATATTGCGGCTTTTCATTTAATGCTAACTCCCTCCCGTACTGCACGCTTCGAGTGCGTCGTCGGCGCTGCGGTGCCTCGATATTCTCCCGGACAATTCGGAGGAACCTTTCACGCTGCTAGATTCCACATTCCTCCTCTTCCTTGTAGCTGGATCTTGGATGCACGTACCTGTTCGGGACATGAAACTACGCTTCGTGGTCATAGAAGCTGCAACAGGTGTAGCGATAGGAATCGAATGGGCAAAGTTGCGGGGAAAGCAGATCTTCGCGGTGTCACACGCGCCAGTAGTATTTAACGTAATCGCATCATACGCAATTTCACGTCTGATCGAGAACGAGTCCGAACTAAAGAATCTGGAACGAATCCGGAATGACTTAAGAATCGCCAAAGAAGTTCTGGTCCCTGTTAAGGCCTCTCCCCGTCGCCACTTCCGTTTTGTAGATATAGCCAACGACGTGTTTCTTCAAGGCGCGGGAACATGCGACGGTCTCGTTGCGGGCAGTGATGACTGCACTCACAGGGCCGTGTTATGCGGCGAACACGCTTTTTTTAAGTCAGAAAACCTCAGTAAACTCGATGAGACCTTTTGCAAAGCGCGTGTGGCACACGAAAGCGCGTTCCTGTGCAATGTTCGCCCTTACGCGCATCCATCGTTCACGATGACGGAGGGAATCCAATGTTACCATCCGTACGCACAGAGTTCTTGCATTAAGCAAAAGGTCTAACCTGCACGAAGATGACGCGGGAAGTCTTCCGAGTGTTTCACATTAACTCGAGTGCTTCGCCGAGGACTATACAGTGTGGCGTTGCAAGCATTAGTATACGCTGTGCGCGACAACGAAGAGGGGGGTTTATTTGTGTGTGCTACAAGATTTCTTGTGTTGTGAATGATAAACATGAAAAACTTGTCAGATGTAATCCCAGTAAATGATAAGTCTCTGCAGATCGTGATATGCTGCCAGCCTATTGTAAATGGCATATGCGTGTTTCGCCATCGCCATTACATCTCCTTCAATTATTGGCGTGAAGAGTCTGTCCCCTTCTTCTTTTTTTTTTCCAACAGTGTTTTTTTTTTAACACCTTTGATTCGTTCGTGGCATACGTGTGGTCACACACGATATGCTCCCATTTTTGTCGCCCTCTATGTGGAAAGGAAGTGCATACTGCCGCTCCATTACAGTGCTGCTCTTTCTGTGCCCTTCGTACAACGGAACACAAAGGTCGACGTTGCGGTGGCATCGAGATGAGGTGACGGCTCCGCAGTCAGTCCGCGGTGGTCGCGGCCGCAAGCGTTGGAAAAAGCGGAGCAACTGAGCGGCGGAGGGGGTGGGAGAAGATCGCACCCGCACCGTTCCGGACAGCAGAGGGGGCAACAAAGAAATTAAATATAAGGACTCGTACTACTACTGGCGTCGAGGGTTGGAAGCGCGGTGAGCTTCCGCGACTGCTGAAGGAGCCCACCGCTGAGCTCTCGTACGCCGTCACGTCCATCGACATGACAGCGTGCGTACCGCGCCGAGACCGCGCTCACGCGACGCAACCTCTTTACGCGACGCGCGTTCGCGTCCCGTCGAACTCGCCGATGACCGTGGGAGCGAACCGCCGAGGAACGTCGCGCTTGTGCGCCGAGCAGGGGGGCGCGGCACTGAGCATCTCTTATCTCATCTCTCGGGTTGGTATAGGGGGGCGTGCGCGCGGGAAATATTACGGTCAGATTCCCTACGGCTGATTCCTTTCCCTCTTCCTTCGGTTATATATATATATATTTTTTTTTAATCTTCCCTTTCGGGTGACGTCCGGCGTAGCGTGTCTGACAGTGGAAGCGCGCCGGGCAGTATAGTATCCCGCGGAAATGCTACGGGTCTTCGCAGCGATGAAGGCGTGCTATATAGCTGGGGCGGCCTGCCCGCTGTAGCTAATGGAGCGTGTGACCTGCGCCGTGCGGCGGTGGTTTTATGGGCCCCTTATCTGGGCCGTGATCTTCTACCCGGCAACAAGCTCGCGGAAGAAGCGGGCGATCACCGACGAAATGGGTTCCGAGGCGGCTGAAAGGAAAATGGCTGCCTCGCGTTTGAACGGAGAACTTCGGAAAACATTTCGTGGCTTTCGTGAAAGAGACGAGCGTGTGTCTTTTCGGACCGCGATCAGCAGGTATTAGGTTACTGTTACAGTGGTAGTGATAGGACCGCACAATAGAAATAAAAAAAGAAAAAGAAAGAAAAGAACGTCATAAAACTGCCTTTACTATATACTACTGCTTGCAGAGCCCCCCATTCGTTGTTTCCCATGAAGCTTAAGTTGGGACTTCATTCTTTCTGTGTCCCGCTTCTCTCGGAAGAGGAGCTTAATTTTAACAGTGGTTCTCGTTGTTCTTTTTGGCGAGAGTAATTTCAGGAGACCGTTGCTAAAGTCTCTGCTTGTCTCATAAAACAAATCTATGTTGGAGGTTGCCTGGAAAGCGGATATTCATGCGTTGTAGAACAATCGCCATCATTACACGACTGTCTGCGCTCTCTGAAAGAGTCACGTACAAAATACATACGTACACTGTTACCAGGGTCTCAAGGCACATTGTAAGGGTTGCATTCGATCGCACACACGTACAAGTGGAAAATATAGGTAAGAGCGAAGGGAAATCGGTAAAAAATATAGTGCAACAGCATTCATATGCCTCAACCAGTCAGCTGCATTAATTAAGTGTAGCAACTCCATTAGTAGCCACATTCGCGTGCTTACTGAAAAAGTACTCGCTGAGCAAGTTGTATGCGCATTCATCAATGCTTATTTTACTAGTTACAACATTCAATGTTCTGTTTTTGTTACACAGCAAAATGGTATCATTCACGTGTGTGAACAGCAAAGGTACCACTTATCTGATTTGTCCCCGAACACGTCTTTCAACGAATTACTCTTTAGCCTATTTTCAATCCGAGAAATTTTCAAACTGCGCTGTCGCAACCTTTGCTGCACCAGAAGGATAAAATTTGTCACGGGATTTCGAACTTGATGTGAATTGTTACTACTAAACGGGCCCTACATTTCACAAGCCGCCTCTACCACTCCACTTGAATTTTGTTTTCCTCCTAACCAACCGTGTAGCCATTGAAAGCCCATTTCGATCACGTGAAACAATGAATGTGAAACCAACCCTTAACCTTTCCTTAGTTAATGGATACTGATGGGCTAGTTGGTGAACCACGATATTGATGAAGCAGCGCACTTAAAACAAACACATTCACGCACGCACGAAAAAGGGCATACACAGGTGCTGGACTGCAACTACTGCTTCAATACGCAAAGACCCGCCTTTTTGTAGAGTCGCTTGAGAAGCGCACGCGCTCTGACAGCAGTGAGGCTTGAATTGCTGTGCTACATACGATGACTCGCCCGGATCTGTTCGACATGGTAAGACAAGTCGCTTCACGTGTTCCTTAGACTGAAATGGACAGACGTATTTCTGAGTGACCTGATGTGCTCGAAAGGTGCAAGCGGCTGAGCACTTCGACACCTTTGCACAGAACAGTGTCATATCTAAAAGAGAATTTGTTGTCTTTAGTGGCAGCTGACAAAGAAGGTGGTTTAGCTGTTCTTCAAAAAAAGCTTGTATGAATGCGAAGCTTCTGAGGTTGTCCTGTCCGTCTTTCACTAATGCCCTGTTGTTTCTCTAGAACATGTCAAGAAGAAAGCGATAAAGTTGTGCAATCAGCTTAAACTGGAACAGCTGGGGAAATCCTCTGGTGCAAAAAGGAAGCTATCTAAGTCTACACTTCTTCTCCGCTGCGAAAACGCATAAACCTGAGTGCCCACTGCATGTAATTATCTCGGAGACTAGGACGTGGCAGAAATGTTTCGCCAACTTCTTACAAGAAAAGCTTCATATTTTAACCATCCACGATCCTTTCCTAGTTCGATACTCGGAACAGGTAATTCGCTTTTTAAAGATTTAACCAAGTCTAATCAAGGATTGTTTGCGTTTTCTTTCGACATAAAAGGTTTATATTACAGTATTCCACAAAATGACGTAATGAAAAGCGTTAGGCAATGTATTGACGAGCACGGTGCACGAGATTTAAAAATAGCGCTGGTGTACACAGCAGCCAGTTTAGGGAACTTCTCTCGGCTTACTTGCATTCTACATTTGCTGAACGGGAAGGCGACGTATATATCCATGAACAGGCAGACGCTGAAGCGAAAGCTGCTTTAAATAATGCAACTGAAGTACGCATTCCATTCTCACGGACAGACACAAATGCCCTACTTCGTTGCGTAATACGCAATTGTACGTTGGAGCACTGGACCCAACCAGATCGTCAACACAAGCGAGTGCATAAATGGGACCCAGAAATGAAATACCGCATTCCTCACAAGCTCAAAAGAATCCAAACAAGCATGGTGCACCGGATTCGCATTCACGAATTGTTATAGACATATGATTGGTTGCAGTGACACTAGCCCCAATTGTGAATACTGCCAGGTACCAGAAACACTTGATCCTATATTTTGTGTTTGTCCCGCATACGCGCAAGAGCGACAGAAACTGGTCTTTTCAATTGCAAAAGTCGATAAGAGGCATCTATCAGACGAGTTCCTTTTAGGTCCTTGGCCCAATGCAAACAGCACAGCCCTGATAACCAGTGCCGATTTAGTCTTTCTACAAGCCACTGGGCTGGACACACGGCTTTAGAGATGCCACAACGTTGTAAACTTGTTTATACACACCTCCTCCTCTTATCATCATCATCATCATCATCATCATCATCATCATCATTCATTAACCCTTTTCCTCCCCGTCCTTTTTCCCCAGTGTAGAGTAGCAGGCCAGAGCAAGTTACAGCTCAGGCCGACCTCTCTGCCTTTCTGTAAATAAATTTCTCTCTCTATCTCTCTCTCTCTCTCTCTCTCATAATAACGCCATTTGCACTTTCGTGCATTGCACGCTCTGCAGTGCGATATTTATTTGGCTGCGCGTGACAGGAAACTAAAGAATACCTTTGAAGGTTACCAAGTCACTAGAGTTTTCATATACGTCGATGTTTTTCAAGGTAGTGATTCTAGATTGCGAAGAGAAGTTTTATTGCGATAGAAATTATTTATTTATTTTTTGTTTAGAGAATACTGCAGGCCATCAAGAGGCCCTAGCAAGAGTGGATATAGATACATTCAAGTAATACAAGTATACGCGTACATACAATACAGATGGATCAATACAATTACACCAAGTATTATAACAACAGCAAAAACCAAATAAGGTAGAAAGATTGATAACAAAAAGAAACTAAACGAGGCTGCCTTTACACACCTATAAGCTCTACAATAAAGGACCCAATTGTTAGGTTAGGTTATACAATCAGGGCAGTAAAAATATACCGAAATACTGTACCAAAAACAAGGCAACAACATCCCAATAACAAATGAGCGCATAAAGAAACAAGGTACCAACAAAGCAGAAAAAAAACACTACGTCCTGTGTAACCATTTGCTCGATTATCTCGGTGTTGCGTAACCACGCCGATGGAAGAACGTTCCACTCATTTACCGTGCGTGGAAAAAAAAAAGAAAATTTGAACGCATTAGTTCTGGCGCTGAAAGGGGTAAGGGACTCAGCGTGGCGATGCCTTATTTCTCGGATGAAGAGGGGCGATATGTAATCATCTGGATTTAAACCTAGTTTCCTGTGCTTCAGCTGAAAAAGAAACTTTAATCTCTTAATCTTGCGCCGAAGCTGCAACGTTTGAATGCCGTGTTTACGCAATAAGGTGGTCGGGGAGTCTGTCTGTCGATACTTTGAATAAATAAACCGGATAGCTTTCCGCTGGATCCTCTCGAGTGCATCGATGTTGAGCTTCGTGTGCGGATCCCACACAATAGCTGCATATTCAAGCTTCGGTCGGATAAGCGACGAATATGCTAACTGTTTTGCCTCAAACGGTGCTTGTTTTAATTTATGTCTGAGGAAACAGAGTTTGCGGAAGGAGGACGCGCAAACGTTTGATATGTGTGAATTCCATTTCAATGTGTTTGTTATAGTTACACCGAGGTATTTGAAGTTTGCGACCTCAACAAGTGGCTGTGACGCAAGCGAGTACGGAAAGGAAAAACAATGGAATTTTCTAGTTATTTTCGTGAAAACAGTTTTCTGGGTATTAAGAACCATGCCTCATTGTTCACACCATTTATGAATTTTCTGTAAATTATAATTAAGGAATGCTTGATCCTCAGAACATTTCACTTCATTAAATAACACACAATTATCAGCAAAAAGTCGGATACAAACTGGCTCACTAATTACATCAACAATATCATTTATGTATATCGAGAACAACAAGGGCCCAAGGACACTTCCTTGTGGTACACCTGATCTCACTGGTAGCTGCTGTGAGTAATGGTCATCAATACTTACAAACTGCATTCTGTCGCTTAAATACGCTTCAATCCAAGAAACTATGAATTCTAGTAAGCCCAGAGATTGAAGCTTTAAGATTGGTTTTGCATGACAAACAAGGTCAAATGCCTTCTTAAAATCCAAGAATATAACTTCAACCTGACCTGACTTATCCAGAACCGAGGCGAAACTATGAACAACTGTTGTCAACTGGGTGACTGCGGAGAGCCCCGTTCTAAAACCATGTTGAAACGGGGTTATTATGTTATTATCAGTTCAAACTTGTTTATGTGATTCGCGATTACATGCTCCAGAATTTTACAACATGACGACGTCAATGAGATTGGTCGATAGTTTGTTAATAGCATGGTGTCTCCTTTTCTGAAGACAGGAACGATTCTGGCAGTTTTCCAATCAGTAGGAATGGTACTTGTTGACAGGTAAGCACGAAAAATAACGAGAAGAAATTTATCAAGTATCTCGCCACCCGTGATGCGAAGTGATGCCACCATCACTAACCATACAATTGTGGTTAGTGATGCCATAGGTGATGATGATAATTTATTGGCATCCCCTTTGAAACGGGGCGGTGACAAATAGTCACCTAGCCTGCTTTAGTTACTCAGGCATGGTATACATGCTTTTCGTTCGAGCATTTTTGCATACATTTCTTTAATCTTTATTCTCTTCCTCAAAACTTCTCCGACTACCTTGTACCACTACCTATGTCTGTACCGAATCTGGTCGTATCAATACTTTAAACGTATATCTTGCTTATCTCGAGTGCTGACGTGTTAATGCTTCCATCCACTTTAAATCCAAGCGCTTCTGGAAGATGTACGTTAACTGCGGATCTCACTGGGTGAACCCCTTCGAATTTCATTAGGATGTGCTGAGTGGTCTCCGGATTTTTTCTGCGGCATACACATGCCTCATCTTGTTGCGAATATTTGTTCCGGTATTTTTTTTATTTTTTTGTCCTTAGGCAACCAGCTCGAGCCTCAAATAGCAAGGCACTTCCCTTGGTGTTATCGTGGACTTTCCCTTCTAATTTCTTGCTTCTCATTGTTGTAAATTTCCATTGTCTTTTTTGTTTCCATTCTTTGCATCGAATTCACTGTCTCTGTTTCTCTCAGTTTCTTTTTGATAACTCCTACTTGTCTATTTTCACTGTCAATTACCCTGTACTTGGTTTCCAACTTTCTACACCTTTTCCTCCATTCTGTGTCCAAGCTTTTCAGGTGCATATACTTGTGCACTTTTTCCGCCCATTTATTTTGATCCATGTTCCTGAGTATTTCTTCAAAACTAATTTTGCTTCTGCGCTTCTCCGACTTCAAACTGTGATGCGCGGAGGGCAACACCATCTGGTGGTGTTGAAGGGAACCGTGACCGAACGTCCTCTCTCATTGGAAGTGCCTTCTGGCGGGCGCCCAAGGTCTCCTCTGCGGACGCCGTCGACAACACCAAGGACACCAAATTAAACAACGGGCTAAGGGAAAAATAACGTTTTAGAAAGCATCTGATGTATTGTTTGGCAACGTTAGCTGCGCGTGCCGCCTTCTTAACGAGAGCAGCATTTACTAACATGTTATATAGTGGTGCGAAAAACGGGACGCTTGGAAGACATAGCCGTCGGAGATAAAGTCGGGAGGCCTGCCTCAATGTTTTATTCCAACCTACAAAGGCGAATCTTAAGCATACAAGAAGCAATCCGTCAAATGCGAGCCAAACACACTCGAAGCCGAGTAAAAGGTTATCGAGAATATTGCACGACGAAGTTTCAAAAACGGTAATGGAGTGACGCTTCTGCGCGAGTCCATGACAAGTCGTGTTCTACAGTAGTGATTTCTTTCGAGCCACCTTTGGTAAGTCGCATTCATTATTATCCATTTCTCTGAGGATACTTTGGAGCAACTTTGAATTTTAAGAACGTTCTGTAAATTTAAGAACGTTCTTTAAAATATAAATTTCGAGTTAATTTGATGTTGGCTTTCAGGAAAACGTGACAGCTGAACGCTCGAGAAAGGATAGCGTCAGTGGTTTTTCTTCGCAGCGATATGTAGATAGTTCGCGTGAGTTTCCGTTAAATTCAGGCTTTATTTTCGGATTTCGCGAGTTATGAAAAAATAACGCTGTATCAGGTTAGATACTGGTTATTCTCCAGTCTACTTCAACTGATTTTTAGAAATCACCGGATGGTTGTTGCCACACGCACGTGGAGAGTACCGCGCCTTAGAAACGGGCTGCGCGGATCGCTTTTAGTAATGATATACTCTACAGATTTCATTTCTCTTCGACGTATTAATTATGTAGGAGTATGTCTAAAGCTGTACGTGTCTCACACGAGTATTTAGAAGACGGCAGCATCTGAATTTCATTTAGTGCGTGGAAGTACTTATAAATAAGCGCGAATCTGCTTGTAGGCCTGAACGCGTTTTTTTTTTTTTTTTTTTTTTCGTGGGTCTCACGCAAGAGTTTTTACCGCAAAGTGAGAGCGAGTCTGATAGTACTTCCGTGAAGTCCACGAGGCTCTCAGTGGCACTATTATGTGCGCTAATAACGGATTTAGAGTACGAACAGGCAGTTCGTGGCGTTTGTGCCGCATATGATAGTTCAATGACCATTTATTTAGGGTCATCCTGCAGTGAAGTTAGAGCATGACGGTGTTGTATACCTAGACGTGTAATGTTCTGTATGATCTTTTTTTTATTTTTTAGTAAGCTGAGAGACGTAAGTCCGAATCCTCCACCAGTTCACTACATTTTCAAGCATGGAGTGGCGCCTGACACCGGCAAAAAAAAAAAAAATCGCCGAGCGCTAGTGGGGCTATACTAGTCAAGGTGCAACCAAATTAGGAAGGCCCACTAAGCTTCAACAAAGTCACTCCCTCACCATAACAGGAATTGGCCTCCCTACCCCTGGTGCAGTATTCGGCCGCTACTTCCAAAATGATTCCTCCAATTTACCCATGGCACTCAGTCCCCAGCGGCTGCGGAGCACCTGAGCAAGGCGGCGGTCAGACCTGCTACGCGGCAGAGGATGCTAAGAATCTAGCAGAGGATGCTAAGGCCGCCAATGGAAACTGAACCTGGCAACGTTCAACACGCGCACCCTATCGAATGAGGCTAGCTTAGCAGGGCTATTTGAAGAATTATCAGGTATTGCCTGGGATATTATTGGCCTTAGTGAGGTTAGAAGAACTGGTAAGGCTTACACCTGCTGACTAACGGCCACGTTCTTTGCTACAGAGGTCTTCCAGATAAGAAAGATTCCGGGGTAGGATTTCTAGTCCATAACAACATAGCGGGCAACATTGATGAATTCTACAGCATTAATGAGAGGGTAGCAGTTGTCGTAATAAAGCTGAATAGGAGTTATAGAATGAAGGTTGTACAAGCCTACGCCCCAACCTCCAGTCACGATGATGAAGAAATAGAACAGTTTTATGAAGATGTCGAATTAGCAATGAGAAAGGTGCAAACTCCGTATACTGTAGTCATGGGCGACTTCAATGCAAAAGTGGGTCCAACGCAGGCTGGCGAGCAAGCAATTGGCAACTACGGCATCGATTCTAGGAACACTAGAGGAGATATGTTGGTAGAATTCGCGGAAAAGAAAATCCTCCGAATAATGAATACCTTCTTCAGGAAGCGCAGCAACAGGAAGTGGACCTGGAAAAGCCCTAATGGGAAAACAAGGAATGAAATTGATTTCATACTCTCTGCCGATCCCAGCATAGTGCGGGATGTAGAAGTGTTAGCTAGGGTAAAGTTCAGTGACCATAGGTTAGTGAGGTCTAGGATTTCTCTCAAATTCGAAGAAAGAAAGAATAAAATTAGTCAAGAAGAAACAGGCCAACCTAGACGCAGTAAAGGTAAAAGCAGACCAATTCAGGCTGGTGCTCGCAAACAAATATGCAGCTTTAGAACAGGAAGATAAAGAAAACATAGAGGTAATGAATGAAACCGTAACTAGGTTGATCTCAGAAGCAGCAATAGAAGTGGGAGGTAAGGCACCAAGGCAACCAGTAGGTAAGCTCTCCCAACGAACAAAGGACCTAATAAAGAAACGGTAAAACATGGAAGTGTCAAACTCGAGAGGTCAGATAAAATTCGCTGAACTGTCGAAAGTGATCAACAAGAAGAAAGTAAAGGATTTCCGAAATTGTAACGTGGAAAAGATTGAGGAAGCAGCAAAATATGAACGCAGCATGCATGAAATCAGTGAGAAGAAAACTAGGCATAGGACAAGGCAAAATGTATGCACTGAAAGATAAGCAGGGTAATATCATCAGCAATTTCGCCGACATAGTAAAAGCAGCGGAAGAATTTTATACTGACCTGCAGTGTACAGTTCCCAGAGCAGCCAAGCTACCTTCATTCGAAGTATTCATGAACAAGATACAGAGGCCCCTTCTATAACTAGCGGTGAAGTTAGAAGGGCCTTGAAAAACATGACCAGTGGACGAGCTGCTGGAGAAGATGGAATAACAGTCAATTTAATCAAGGATAGAGGAGATATACTTGAAAAGCTTGGGGCCCTTTATACGCAATGCCTTGCGACTTCAAGTGTACCAGAAAGCTGGAAGAACGCCAATATTATACTCATCCACAAGAAGGGAAATGTTAAGAAATTGAAGAATTATAGGCCCATTAGCTTGCTCTCAGTATTATATAAAATATTCACCAAGGTAATTTCAAATAGAATCAGGACAACACTTGACTTCAACCAACCAAGAGAACAAGCTGGCTTCAGGAAGGCATATTCTACGATGGATCATATCCATGTCATCAACCAGGTATTAGAGAAATCTGCGGAGTACAATCAACCTTTTTATATGGCTTTCATAGATTATGAAAAAGCATTTGATTCAGTAGAGATACCAGCAGTCATAGAGACATTACGTAACCAAGGAGTACAGGATGCATACGTGAATATATTGGCAAATATCTACACGGATTGCACAGCAACCTTGGTTCTCCACAAGAAAAGTAGAAAGATATCTATCAAGAAAGGGGTCAGACAAGGAGACACAATCTATCCAATGCTATTCACTGCACTCTTAGAAGAAGTATTCAAGCTCTTAGACTGGGAAGGCTTAGGAGTGAGGATCAATGGCGAACACCTCAGCAACCTCCGATTTGCAAATGACATTGTCCTATTCAGCAACAATGGGGATCAATTACAGCAAATGATTGAGGACCTTAATCAAGAAAGTGTAAGAGTGGGGTTGAAGATTAATATGCAGACGACAAATGTTCAATAGCCTGGCAAGGGAACAAGAATTCAGGATCGCCAGTCAGCCTCTAGAGTCTGTAAAGGAGTACGTTTATCTAGTTCAAGTACTCACAGGGGGCCATGATCATGAGAAAGAAATTCGTAGAAGAATAAAATTGGGCTGGAGTGCATACGGCAGGCATTACCAAATCCTGAATGGGAGATTACCACTGTCGTTGAAAGAAAAGCGTACAATCATTGCATTCTACCGGTGCTAACATATGGGGCAAAAACTTGGAGGTTAACAAAGAAGCTCGAGAACAAGTTAAGGACCGCACAAAGATCAATGGAACGAAAAATGGTAGGTCTAACGTTAAGAGACAGGAAGAGAGCGGTGTGGATCAGAGAACAAACGGGGATAGCCGATATTCTAGTTGACATTCAGTGGAAAAAGTGGAGCTGGGCGGGCCATGTAATGCGTAGGATGGATAACCGGTGGACCATTATAGTTACAGAATGGATACCAAGAGAAGGGAAGCGCAGTCGAGGACGGCAGAAAACTAGGTGGCGTGATGAAGTTAGGAAATTCGCAGGCGCAAGTTGGAATCAGCTAGCGCAAGACAGGGGTAATTGGAGATCGCAGGGAGAGGCCTTCGTCCTGCAGTGGACATAAATATAGGCATAAATATAAATTATGCTTAGTACGTACGCTTATGTGTCTAATCTTTGTGCTTGCGGCTCAGACCTTCCTTTGGAGTTATTGAAGGGAAACGCCTGCCATTTACCTTTGCGACTTCTTTCAAGCTGATATAAATACAAAGATTAAATGAAGATACCCGCGTAGTAGCTAAGATAAACCTTGTATTAGTGGGCATACTGACCAAGTATGACCATCTCTGTTCTGCGTAACAAAAGAAAAAATTGTAAACTCGGCGGTAATGCGGTTCCACTCAACGTGAAAGCTGGGGAAGTGCGGCGCAGTGATTCGCCGGTGTTTTCCTTGTGTTTATGTTGTTTTATCCATGTGTTTATCTTGTGTTAAGCTATTCTTTTCACGATATTGGTAATAGATTGCCTGCGCTGGCGAGCAACTTCAGCTTCTCGGGCGCGCACCGCTTGATCAGCCCTGCGTCGGCGCTGTCTTTCACGGGCGAACGGCCGCTGCCGCTCCAAGCGTGCTTGCTGCTAAGGCGTCCATGGCGGGAAAGAGGGCGGGAACGGCTCTCTTTCAGCGCGCCCTTGCGGAATCTTTCCACTTCTGAGTCTGTGACGCCCTCTCTTGACTAGTTTCGGTATCAGCTTGGCGTTTTCGATCGAATTTTTATTAATTTTGGGTTAATGAATGCGTTAATTCATGCCTTAATCAATAGCTCATACCCCCGTAAACGTGGCCTCTCCATTACGACGAGAGAACAGAAGTGAAATTCTACCCTGGAATGATTAGCGGCAACGCAGCCAGCTGTGGAAGCAGATGACGACGACGAACGCGGGAGCAGTGGCACAAGCGCTGCAGCGCACGAGCGCGTGCCGACCACCTGTGTATGCAAAACCCCGCTTTTAAGGGAGCGTATGATGAACTCTTACTTTACTGAAAATGTGAGTAACGTTCGTGAAGTGTTTCAGAAATTAGGTTATGACGATGAACTATTGATCTTGATGGATGCTCTTGTCAAAATTAAAGTTTTGTGATCTAAACCGCAAGCTAAAAGCTCAGCGGTGTGAAAGTGAATATTTTCAGCTGATGCAGTAGTTTGTATTAATGTATTTGCCGAATGTCTGGAAATAAATAAGAAAAAACGACAGTGGCTGAATTGGTTAGTGCGGTGGTCTCCCAACCCGGAGGTTGATGGTTCGAAAGCGCAGCTACCCGTCGAGCAATTTTTATTTTCGCGCGACTTGAGAGAGAGTTTTTTCCGGTCACACCTTGTGTTGTGCGTATAACGCCCATCGACGAGGGACGACATCCCGGGGACCCTAAAGTGCTCCGCGCTTAGAAAATAATAACTTTCTACGTAAAACTTGAACATAAAATATAACTTCCTACGTAAAGCCAGAACATATATTGCATGCTCACGGGTATTCCTAAACAACACCGATCTGTTACTGGAATGGTGAAATATATTTGCCGGATTAATCGATTTGCTTTATGTATAGCCACTCAGTATGGGGCGCTGAGTGCGTGCCCGTTCTTGGGCAATCGTCCACAGAGGGCATGTCTCGCTACGATGCTTACATAAAAGTCATCAAATCAAACAAAACCAGTTTTTGTCGTCAAATATGCATCCCCAATCACCAAAGCTTCTCAGTTCACACAGATTCCAACGTGTGGGTTGGTAATGCATAATTTTTATTGCACTTTATTTTTCTGAATTCCCATGCAGTCGTATTTCTCTCAGCACAGCGAGGCAACAGTAATTAAATTTATGCGCGCATGCATAAACAATTGCGAATCGTTGCATTCAAAATGCACTAAGTTTTGTTGAGAATGATCAGCTTGCAAAGTCACAAAGTCGTTAGAACCAGACGTACGAAGTTTAGGCAAATCCATGTACGCTACCCATAATTCCCATGCTGACTGATATATTTGCAACTGCAGGAAACTGCGCCCAGCACAGTTCTCTGTGTGCTGTGCCTACAGAAACTATTAATCTGCGTGCTTTTACTTTGCCTCAATACAACGAATCTACGTCTGCTGCGAATTCGCACAGGGCTGCGGTTGTCTTTTTTCCTCTTTCTTGGTCTCTATACTATAGCACACACTACGGCCCCTACCACGTACCGTAAACTTTTCCGGTGCAGTATATAGACCTTTTCATCGGGCAAGGAGGAAAGGGCGCGCGACGAGCCTTTCCTCCTCTCTGGCTTGTGCGAGCCGGCGCGGCGCGGCTTGAATGTGTTGCCGGTCGCGCGCTGCCGGACGATTTGGAGGTGCTTTAGCTAGTTCTGAGTGCAATTTACGGGATTTCAGTTCTTACGAGGTCGTCGAACAACCACTGTGTAGCCTTTAGGTGCAGCAGTAGCTATTGTATCTGGAAATTTCTCTTGGATGTGAAAAAATGCGACGAGCATCAGCAGCCGCGGTGTGTGTATGTGTTGTGAACTACGTTGGATGTATCGGTTTTCACTCGACGAAGAGTTGTAAAACATTTTCATCAGCCACCGGCATCGTTCTCACGCATTTTAAGTTTAGTAGACTTCAAATCACTGTCTACGTTCAAGGCCGAAGGCATTGCTCAACACAGCGAGCACTGCGGTTGGCAAACCAACATGATACACAGAATTGCTTCGTGCTTCGATCGGCATTGCCTTTTTGCCCTGTAAGGCACAATATACAAAGGGGATCGCATAAAGAGAATCCGACAGCTATTTGTAACGACACAATTTCCGTAAGATGGGTGAATGCGTCGTAGATGACTGAACTTACGAGACTGAAAAAAAAAAAAAAAAAGAGTTCATATGTGTCCTCCTTTTGCGGCAAAATAAAACAGAACACGGGATAACGACGCAATAAGACTTCGCATGGTCGTGCCACATGCTTGGACCACTTGGAACATGCGCTATATAGACAAGACAGATCTATAACACAGCATTTAGTACTGCCTCGGACGCTCGCGCAGTCTGCAGCTAGTCCTTCGACCACTCGAAAAGTGTGATTTACACTGTACGGTATGCGGCTATTATTAACCAACTTATTTTATATGTGAGCTCAAACCTTGCCCAGCAAACAAGGCAGTCGCCCAATGTATCTACAGATAACAACTTGAACGCTTGTCAAAGTAAACAGCACGACTTATTCTACAGCAGAACGGTACCCACGCTGTTAGGATCGTCAAATGTTTCGTAAGTACTCGTTACAGCTAAACCAAAGAATGCTACAGTAAGGTAACATTCGTGAAACGAATTTTCAGAAATACCTAACTGATATTCGAGGCTCATTGTAAGCTCAAACAAACGCGCACACCTCACGCTGGGTGCTCCGTCCGCCCTAACGTCTGCATAAACTCCAGCTGCTTAATTATACTTCAGACTTAAATTCCTTCACTACGCCTCACACGACCATTCCCCACGTAGAAGACGCCATTTCATGCTAAATAGACCGCGCGAGTGCGAAAAAAACCACCAGAAACTGCCGCCGAGCGCATACCACAGCATACAACACGGGCGTTCGCACAAGCCAGCATGCCAACTGCCCATAGATGGCGCCACTGCCTGCGCAATGGCGGCGCCCATGAAAAAACTATAGTGCCTAGAATATAAGTATATTCGAGGCACTATAAAAAAACGGTCTATAACGCTCGCATTCTGATCCCGCAGCTTCGACTTCTGTATCGATTTGTGCCACGTATACAACGCGCGCGTGTATTTCGGCGGTCTAAACCGGTAATCTTCTTTTGCCGCTCGTTCCTCCTTTTTTCGGCTATGCCCGTGCGTGCCCGCGCCACCCACCTGGAAAACCGCACCAGGCGTGACGAGCAACGAGGGCGGTCTGCCGCGGACGGAACAGCGAGGTGATGAACCGAAGCGCCCCGCGGTCGTTCGATTGATACTCGGTGCGTCCGCGTTTTCGGCTTCGTTCCGCCATCGTTCCTTCTATATTTTTTCTTCCTTTCTTCTTCCTTATGACTTTTACCTCTTTTCTTCTTGTATTTTGTTTCTTATATAATTCCAGCCCCCTCTTTTTTTTTTTTTTTTTTTGATGCATTGAAAGCTAAGCCTCTGGCCTCAGGCAGCAGATGCAGACGTCGTGGCGCTCGCGCGCCACTGCACAGCCGCGGGCACTTGCAGCTTTTCGGAGAGGAGAAGGCGCAGCGCAGGAAGAACAAGCCGGCGGAGAGAAGGAGGAAGGACAAGATGAACGGCGCTACACCGTAACGGCGCCACGCAGCGGCACAACGCGCATGTTCTGGTCTTTTGTCGTCGAATCGCCGCCGACCGTGTAATTGTGGTGGTCCGGCACGCGGCCGACTTTTGGGACGCGGTGCGACTGCCTTGCGGCCGCCTTCAGTTTCGCTTATTTCGCTGCGGGACCCTTGTTCTGTAGCAGGCCATTTGCGGCGTCCTGGTTCTAAGGGGGAGGCTGCTGTCGCAAAAGGCGAGCTTATGTGCTGAATCCTTGCATGTATACCAGAGGGACTCATGTGATGAGAAGACGGATACTTGGAAATATTAGAAGTAAAATCTGCCGGCAGCCGCGCCTTAGTAATAACTGATAAGGCTTCACTATTAGCACGGCTGTGGCGTCGTTTAAGTCACCCGTCAACCTTTGCGCTTGGGTACGTGCGTGCGTGCGTGGTGTGTGTGTGTGTGTGTGTGTGTGTGTGTGTGTGTGTGTGTGTGTGTGTGTGTGTGTGTGTGTGTGTGTGTGTGTGTGTCTGTATGTGCTGTATGTGCTAACAGACTTAAGAGAACATTTTTGCGCTTAATGCTTCCTTACTCCGCGCTCAGATTTCGACACAATGCCGCTTTTCTTGGTCCACATCTTTCGATAAAGCACTTGGCATTTTTGCATGTCTGATTCATCCGTAAGACACGAAAAATCGCCATCCTATTCCCAGCTCGCCATCGGAGACGCGAACTCTTGCATATGACGTAACCTGGTTTCGCCGTATGTTAGCAAATAAAGGTGTTGAGGAACGAGGCAACCAACGCCACCAACTGTTTATTGAGCGATATGGATAATTTTCTTCTTTTTTTTTTTTTGTGCTCATCGTGCTTGCGCGCTATATGAGGTCTAGAAAGTAAGATTCATAAATAAACAAACCTATACGGCAAAAAAAAAAAGAAATATTAAAAAGTGACTGAGGCTCTTTTTTAAAAATATCTGTTAAGCGAATACGTATCAAACGTAAGCCCTCATCCCCGTCACAAATTGCCCACTCGATGACGCACTATCAATCTTTCCTGTCCGCGCGGCAGAACGTTGCTAAGCGCACGCGCATTCACCCGCTCAGCGCCATGTGCGCCGCACGCGATGAAAGTATGCGGCTCGCGGTGCCGAAACTGGCCTTCGCCACACTCACTGCACCTCAGCGAGGGCACCCGCATGTCCTCCCCACACCACGCCGCAGGCAAATGCTTGCCACCCGGTTCTTGTACGGCCGGTTTAAATGGGCCGGCGTACGAGCCACATGCAGTGTAGTCGTCATGGCCCGCTGGACACGCCTGTCCATTCTGTTGCTCTCCGCGCTGCTCCATTGAGCTTAGCAACACCTCCACGCGCCGTGACTTCCTGCCTCGTTCTTTCCTTGTACGTTTTGTTCTTTCGTATGCAGGACCGTACCGGCGAGAGTCCCGGGTGGCATATGCGCCTCGCGATTCGACTAAACGACGTTAAATGGGCCCCACACGATCGTGTGGTCCCCGAAGCTTACTGCTGGTTATCTACGTATGCGGACAGAAACCGCGTCGTAATTGGTTCCGCAATTCTGAATCGAGCGGACCCATCATCAAGTGGGTGCGCGCGTACAACCCGTCGTCGCATCATTTCCATGCGCCAGTTGGGACTCACGTCGTTCTTTCTTTCTTTCTTTCTTTCTTTCTTTCTTTCTTTCTTTCTTTCTTTTCTTTTTTCTTTCTTTCTTTCTTTCTCGCATCCAGGAGGTTTTTCGAAACGCTGCGAGCAGTACTCCCCATCAGTGCGTCATTAGTCGCCGCCAAAATGCCTGTTTGATTTGTACTGTTTCAAATGCATATGCTCCTTCAAACGTGTAGCTTTCAATGGCAAAAGGTGCGTTGAAATGAAGGGTTGTGAGGACAATCTCCCCACCTTCGTGTACCACTATGAGCGTTTACAATGGAGATCCGGGACCACGGACAAAGGAGCGCGATTCTGCTGTGTAGTACCAAACCAACAGGCACGTTCCTGCACAAACAAAGCTGTATAAGTGGTTGGACCATATCGCAAGCATACACAGCGAGCGGTTCGAATAGGCTCAGTTACTGCAACCGTTAACTAGTAGGTCAACATATCAGTTCTTGTGCGATCTTTTTTTTTTTTTTTTTCTGTCCTGCTGATAGGCCATCGAATCATTCAAGTACGAGTTGCGTGTGAGATCACGATATTGCCATTTCACTCTTCCAAGAATTTCGCAAAGGCGATGTACATTTCTGCAGTCCATACATGTAGCACTCCTTCTAAGCTGATCTTCCTAGTAATATGACAACCATAAGTTCGCCACCATGTTGCCTCTGAAATACTGATATCCCCACCGCAATCATTGGTTTATGTTGGATGTACCGATTAAAATTAGTTTACTGGTGGCTGACGAGTGCTGGCGACTCAAGTTCAATGGATCGGTCAGTTTCCAGTTCTATTTTATTTTAGTCCGAACATCCCCATTCGTTTCATTCCGTCGGCCCCGTGTGTCAATCGCTCGGCGCTTGTTTCTAGCCATCAATTATACCCTAATGTTAGCTGTTATATGGTTAACAGGGGTGCCACTGGAGCAGTTGCAAACTATCTTGATTGTTGTATAGGCTTACAGGAAGCACAGTTACACGTTGACAACATGGAATATTTCCTTTAGTGAATACCGAAATTAGTTTCTCGCAAACAGGCGCTTGGTGGCCAAAATCGTTCGATTTCATGATGTACTACGTCCAGTTTTCTTATATGACCCACCATGACACGGTATTTATAGCATGTTATCTCAGTGAAATTGTCTATTAGTCAATGCATTACCACTCCAACCTGTTTCTTGTTCGGATCTCAAGAGTGACTGCGACAATTTAGTTACAGTATCACATACACTTTCAGTGTCACAATATGCAGAGTTCCAGTATCACAAAGAGCGGGTGCTGAGCAAAAAGCTGCTTTCTGCAGCTTGAAAGCCATCGTGCACAATTTCTATGCGTTGTCTTCAGAGAACAGTCACATTGGCGACCTTGTGCTGACTGGTCGTTACAGCGAAAACAGGTAAACTGTTTAAAAACCCAGTAAGCTATCATGCGAACAGACTACCACCTGTTTTCTCTACCCCCCTCCCCTCACCTTTCCCCCACTCTACCAGCCCCAGACAAAAAAAAAAAAGAAGAGAAGGTCTTGAAAAAATCGCAGTCGCAGTTTCACCCGACAGGCGAAGCATCAATTGCGATGGCAAATAAGTAGAGAGCTATACGGAGTAAGGATAGTAGTTTCATCAGCTGTATAAACTTGATCGTACAGCAGCACCAGCATCGCGCAGAACTGTTGTCGACGCCGTCGGCGTTTTGCCCGCGTTCGCACCGAACGCGCGCGGCGTTGGTGACTGTTGCCGTTGCCTCTGGGGGCGGCTCGGAGGTTTTCGACGAGATCAAAACGGGACACTCGTCGAGCAGCGTCGGAAGTCTTTACCACATTCTCGCCTCGCAACGTTTTCTCTCTCTCTCTCTCTCTATATATATATATATATATATATATATATATATATATATATATATATATTGGCATTTGGTGCCGCAGCTAAACGTCGCCTCCCCTCCCTCCCGTCCCCCCACGGCCTTTCGCGCGACGGAAGTGGTGATTGTAAAGGAGGAAAGAGACGCTTAATTCTGCAGCCCTTCATGGAGCACGGCGCAGAATGCGCGTTTGCTCTCCCCAGTGCGTTCGCTCCGCGTGAAAGCGTGCGTCCCTCGCGCCCTTTCACTCGCACCTACAGCATATGGCGCGCGGCGACGATTTCATCGCCATTGACGTCATACGGAACCTCACGGCGACGGCGACGCCGACTGCAGAAATCCGCTTTGGAGTGTCCATATAATTGCTATCGCAATAAAACAGGAACCATGTATTGCCGCACTGCTCCTGGTATTTTTACTACGTGCTTCCATTCTTTGACCTGTTTCACTGCTGGATCCTCTGAACCCTTCACTGATGTGTATCTATTGCGGGAACGCCGACATGATTAGTGGCGTCAGAGCCAACTGTGGACGAAGACGACGGACGCGCGAGAAGTGGCAGCGAGGGACGCGTGAGCTGCAGCTGGGCGCCTTTGGGCGTGGCCGGCGGAGACTAGAGCCTGCTGGCGTAGACTGCGGAACCGAGCCGTTTACCACATTGGCGCGCAACGTGGGGCACTGGCTGCGTTCCGGGACGGGCCAAGGTCGTGGGGAATGCTGATGGCGCCCGTTCCACGGCCAGTATACGACTCCTACTCCGACCTGGCGCGTGACCATTTCCGCGGTGCGAGCTGCACCTCTGGTGTTCGGTGACGAGCGCTTGCGCCGGTTCCTCCACCGTCGCCGTCATCGAGCCTGGCGTAAGACCTGGTGGCGGCGGGGTCTCCTACGCTACAGTGGCTAGAAAATTGGGGGGACGCTTAAGCTTCGCTTTTAAGAGTGGAACGCGATAGCATTCAAAGATCCCTGACTGCTTCTCACACTTCCCGACAATTGCAGCTTAAGCAACGTAATGGTTACAGGGAAACACTGGCGGCGAACGCTATGCACTAAGTATTCTAGTTCACTATAGTTGTGCCCAAGTCTGACGACGCAACGGCGGAAATGCGCGATCCGTGCGATCACCACTGGAGCGGCGGACACGAGACAAAAATCCCTTCCTTTGGTTCCCGCTGTTTGTACGCGTATACCTGACTCGATGTGTAGCTGTCACAGCGCTACACAGGGTTGGTGAGACAGAGTACAGATCTAATTAATTAATTAATTAATAAGTTTCTCGATTTAGTCACAATAGGCTTGTTAAACAAACATTTGATTGCGCTGTCGGATGAAATGGTGCATGCGCATTGCTCTTTGACCGATGATAACCAGCGCGCTGATTGTACTTGCTGATATGCTTCTGGCGAGTCTTTCTGCTATATATATATATATATATATATATATATATATATATATATATATATATTTGTATTCGCGGCTTGCACAACGTTTTTAGAGCGAAGTCTTCCGCACCTCTTCCCCGAACTTTGCGGGTTCTGGCTGCTGTCTTGCCGATTATCCACTACCAGATACCGCACTAGCCACTGCCATCACTAATCTTTACCCTCTACCCGTATCACGTGGCCACGAGGTACCTGCATCAAAACATCATACACAGATTATACGCGTGTATAAATATCGCGTTGCACTTGCGTCATCAGCGTTACACTTGAGTCATTAGCGTTACATTTGCATAAGCATCGCATTGTATTTGCGTCAATGTGCACTAGCGTTTGCAAGATTAATTAACGTTACGTTTTCATAACCTTTTGTTTCAAAATGTGCGCGAACATCAAGAAAAGCATTCCTAGCACCGATCCCCACATTTGGGGATCCCCGAGATTGCGAACAATTACTTCAATTTACGAAAAGACTAAATTCGTATTTATGAACCGACAACACTAAAGAATAAGGATTACATAAAATGTGTCCTCTGCATAAATACCAGGAAGTCTAAGCCATGCTCAACGCTGTACACACATGCGGAAGATGTACTTATATCAGAGCTTTGATTTCAACTACTACGATCTGCATGACACTGACACATCTAGTTACAAATTTACGGCTGCTGCACACAATTGGTTGAATATGTACAAGCACAGGCACTTTGCACATCCCGACCATTCACTCAATAATAACTCGTAAAAGAACTATGAACCAAGACGTGAGCATCTATGTATAATTCCTACTAATAAAGAAACTAAACCGCCACAAATATATGTGCACATTTTCAACCCCGCATGCGCGCACAGCTGAAACACGTATTGTCCGCCGGAATAGACATGCTCGCTCGGCAAGCATGTAGCTTATGATGTCACAGCTCGCGAGCGTATCAGTGTTGCCCGACTGTTATGCCGTTCAAGTGTAATATCATCATCATCAGCCCATATTTATGTCCACTGCAGGACGAAGGCCTCTCCCTGTGCTCTCCTGTCTTGCGCTAGCTGATTCCAACTTGCGCCTGCAAATTTCCTAACTTCATCACCCCACCTAGTTTTCTGCCGTCCTCGACTGCGCTTCCCTTCTCTTGGTATCCATTCTGTAACTCTAATGGCCCACCGGTTATGACTGTATGACTAGATTCTGCTGGTGAACAATTTAATGTAGTCGTGACCAATGCACATGTTAGCAGAGTTTTTGAGAAGCAGTCTTGAAAGGGCACGATGCCATATGATGATGAATGGGAATTAAGAGTGAATATTGTATTCGAATACAAGTAGAATGAGACTTTGTTTGTAGTATTATGCGGATACAGAACTCCAATTACAGAAAAAAGAAATTACGCAGATACGAGCCCGCATTACCGTGAGTGAACTAAATTTGTTCATCCTACGTAGTGGCCGCAGCGCGAAGATAACAAGGTCCTGGGCCAATTAAGGCTCCCCCGACCACTCCGCGTACTCCCTGCGACCACTCCGCTGTAGAAAAGCTGTTATATTAAATTATTAATGGTGTATTGTCACTGTTTTTTCTAGGGTTTAGAGGGCTAAGACTTCTATTTAATGTCAGAAACAATTAGTAGAAAATATCATAACGGTACCTCTTTATATTGGTGTAAAAAGTATACCGCAGATACTTTTATGGGGCATTTGCTCTATTTCTTCAGCACAGGACGATAGCGGTCATTTGCGGTTGCGGGAACGTTGGTTCTTTGCAAGTGAGACGTGTGCTGGATGTGCTCAAACTTCAACGGCAGCATTGGATAAAAATCTGAACAAAACTTGCCGCTCACTGCGTCGGTTGAATGCGTTGCAGTGACATATATGCGAAATGCAAGAACGCCCGTGTGCTTGCGTTGTAGTGCACGTTAAACAACCCCAGGAGGTCCAAATTAATCCGGAGCCCTCCACTACGGCGTGTCTCATAATCAGAACTGGTTTTGGCACGTAAAACCCCAGAAATAATAATAAGAAGAAGTGACATATATGTTTACCATACACACTCTTAAACAAGTTTGCACCCTTTGGGGCTTATGTTGTCCCGCAACGATAATCGTCATCTATATTTCCCGCGTTTTCTTTAACTCTGCGCGCCCGGTACTTCTAGATCACGAACGGCACGTGCGTTATCAACCTGACAGCATTCTTGACAGGAAAGTAGTGAGCGCAGAGTTTTCACGAAAGGAAGCGCAAGCGAGGCAGATGACGATTATCGTTGTGGGACAAGATAAGCCCCAAGTGGTGCAAACTTTTAAATAGTGTATATACCGTATATGTATACGATGGGAGCTGGTAAACACATGTTCCCACGATAAATTTAGATGTGCCGTAGACGTGTTAAACTAAGGAGGTTTTATATACTTATATTACATACTTTATATTAGCTCCTTGGTTGAAAGATTGTCGAAGAGGTAGCGTTTCCAGCGCTTTTTGGCAGCGTTTCCACGTCCACTGAGAGTGCTCGCTGTGTCAGCAAGGCGTTGCCTGAATGATGCTGTGCACCTCGGCTACAGTGTACTAGAAGGGTACCTCGGCAGCACCACCTCGCCAGCAGGTGCAGAGGTTCCTTGTACTGCGGAGAATCAAAGAGAGAGAGAGAGAGAGAGAGAGAGAGAATAAACTTTAATCCAAAGAGCACACGAGCGTAGGCAGCTCCTCCGCTCTGCAGTGGGTGGTCCCCTCAGTTCAAGAGTCCAACGGACTTTAGCTGCCCTTCTCGCTCGATTGACCAGGTTGAGCTGGTCCGTCGAGTCGGAGCTGGACAGCGCTGCCTCCCATTGCCGTGTGGCGGAGAATCAAAGGCTGGAGTTGTAATGCAGCGCACCGTGAACTGGTGCGCCGAAACCGAAACCGAAAGTACATATTGCCTTGTATCGTATTGTATAAAGCAGAAAACAAATACAACAATAAATTTTGTATCAGCACGCATAATACTATGTTTTAAGAGCTTTGCTTCATAAAACTGTTCATAAGATTATTCTTATTACTCAACACGTAGGTTTTCTTTTTAGTTCATCATCATCGTCATCGTAGCGATGTAGCTGATCAAGTTGTCAGCTTCTAAAGTTGAGTCGGTTGAGTCAAAGTTGGTCTTTATTCTATGGTTGAGTCGTAGGATTGGTACGTTGACAAGAGAGACATACAATTGTTGCGATCGTTGGTGTAGTGTGACTCATGTGTGACACTACAGTGTAAAATGGAGTCGATTCTTGAAGACTACGTGAGCGCGACAGATCTGAAAGTGAGTTTGTTTTCCTGGCTTTCCTTGATAGACTTTGACTGTGACGAAGGCCGCGTCCCCCGTCGCATGATTGTTTCGTTTATTCTTTGACATATACCTCTCTGAAACTTTAGAAGCAGCCTTTCGTAAAGGCTACCAGCATTTCTTAACGCTAATTCTTTCTTTGCACTTTCATGTCCTTTATGTGAAACGTTTTCGTCACTTATAATTGTGTTCGTTCAAGTGTTGTGTTGGTAGCTTCTTTTGTTAAATGACTACTTCCTAGTCGATCCTTGAGGCTTTCCTATTCGAACGTTTCATTTAAACTAAGTTTCGCTCGTGTACAAGCGATTTCGCCGCGGCCGAGTTGCGTCAGCCTTGTGAAATCTGTGTCGCTGTCAACTAAGGTATGTCGGCCACCTGACGAAATCGAGCACAGTTTAGCTGTTGATGTACACACTTCCCTATCTTGTGCAGCATTACGAAGAGCAATATCATGAAGAAATGAAAAATGGCGAAGTGGACACAAAGACGCAGTTCGAGTACGCTTGGTGCCTCGTCAGAAGCAGATACCCTGCTGACATACGGCGTGGTGTGCTGTTGATGGAACGTGAGTCACTTGCAAGACCTTCGAGTATCGCTTGTAGGCTGCAGATACACACGCACTTGTTGAGTGTTGTATTATATTTTTGTTTGCGAAAACAAGCTAACACGCATGTATGTTCCCACGTAATATCTTTGAAATATTTGTATCGCTTAAAATGAAATAAAATATGATATAAAATGGAGCGAGACGGTGCAATTAATATGGTAATGTTTCGTTTTTTTTTTTTGTTTTTTTTTTACATATAGCATTTTTGGTGATGTAATTACTCTTGTCAGTGTATGCAAGACAAAAGAGCCAAGGTGCCTTGAAAGAGTGTAATCACATGAGAGGGTAAAATGTTGATGCATAGTTTATGCCTAACGATTATTTGCTATAGCTGGAATGTACAGAGGGGAGCCATTTTTAGTGGCCATTAGCTAGGGCATGAAACTGCGTAACTAAAATTTTTCATTGCATCCTGCTTTACTAACAACTGCTGATTAGGGGTGGGCGAATATTTCAAGTTTCAAATACGAATCGAATACTACACACTAACCATTTGTATTAAAAAAATAACTATTCGGTATTTTCGGCTATTCCAAACTGACCAAATATTTCATAATGACTGAATGGTGAAGTCTGGTTACTGCTCTCCATTTGCTAAACAAGGTATCGCAAATCAACAGAAGTGAGCATATGACAGATGTTTCGAAGCAATGCAAAAACAAAATGGGTAATGGAAGCTTACTTTTTGGTTTTGCGGCAGACAAGCTGCGATTTTTACTTGTACTCTGTCATTTAGTGTTTCTGACAGTCTAGTAATTTCCAACTTTATCTTTTACACTAAAGCCTGCAATGTTTTTCTTGCATTGGGCCCTGTTGCACGCTTCCACGGCCAGCGTGTCAGCAGCAATTTTTTCATTTTTCACTACTCCTGACTTTTTTTTTTTTTTTGGCAACCGTTCAGTTAACGTTTCTGGAACTCTAGTCACGCAGCAGCAACCATTATTTATTTAAAAGCTTGTTTGCAACCAGGTTCTAAGGTTATTGAGAGGCTATGCATCCAACTTTTTTTAATGGCATTTAGTCATCTTGATGTCAAAGGTGATCCTTTGTCCCTTATAGTTAGCGTTCTTTTTTGCACTAGTCAGTACAGACACTGTACCTAATTCTACCGAAATAAATATTTCTGATCAAAATTCATGCATCTGCGTTTGACTGCTCTGTTTTCAGTACTTACTATTTGTATTCGATTCGTGCACTAGACTTCCGTTAATTCAATTTTTTGGTTAATTTGATCCTGACCGTAGGGTCTCAGCTGGCACCCATGCATTTCTATGGGCCCAAACTATCATTATTTCGATCCTAAATTTAGTCTCTGCTGGATAATTTTAACTTGACCAGTCAGCATGTGTAAACCTGACCCCTATGGCATGGCCGCTGGATAAAAAAAAAGGTGCGGCCTGCCGCGTGCATCGAAAACGGTGTGATCCGCCACGGCGCCACACGTCGGGGGCTGTTGTCTGGCATCGGCATAGCAAATGCATCAGGAACACTTGGAACGCTGTCGCGCATGCAAGCCGTCGCGTTCCATCGCCGATGGCTAGCGCCGTTCGGCCCAGCCAAGCGGCCAACAGTGCAACTACGGCTGTCACATTCGCTCCCATTGCAACACGCCCGACGTGGCAGGCCGCCCCTTTTTTTTTATCTGCTGCTGTGCCTATGGTTACCTCAATAGCAACTCCTTTAGTGGTAGCATGCTTCAGCAGAGCTTATTAAGGGACAGTGAATGTGCTAACACACGTCATCTTCCGTCCAAAACGCCTATTTTCGACCTGCCGCGAGAATATTTTTCAAGCAATAACGGTAGCTCACAATGTCTGATTACGGTATGTACCCAATTCTAACGCGTGCCTTTATTTTTTTTTTATTTTTTTTAGCCAAGAAAATTGAGCTGGAAATAGCTTGTGAAGTGCAATTGGATATGTAACCAAAACTGCGTTCGTGGTGTTTGTATGCTTAACCGCAAAACAACACTGCATTGTGGCAAGGCCAACTTATGAAGACCGTGCAGCGAACCTGACTAAAAAACTGGCCGCCATTGCGCAGCACATATTAGGCCCTTGTTCAGTTTTCTTGCTAAAACACAGGATTCGCGTTCGATTTCTACTTTGTTTAGGAGCTTTGTCATTTCTAAGTTAGTTTTCTACTTTGGACACAGAGAAAGCAGGTGCGTGTTTGATTCGGAGGGCGTTTCCAATCGGGCAAATATTGCCTAATCAATCAGTGGCGTGTTCTGGTGTTTTTTCTGCATCTTGTTTAATTTGACCCACCAGATAATTCAATCAGTTTGGTGGATCCCATCAGGGTCGAATTAATGGCAGAAGGCTGTATTCGAAAAAGTTGATATTCGCCCACCTCTACTGCTGATGCTTCATTTTTTCTTACCCCTGTCTGTTTGTTTGGTTCAACAGATTTATTTCACCATGGCAATGCTGAAGCCAAGCGAGATTACCTTTTCTACCTGGCTGTCGGGAGCACCAAGCTTAAGGTCTGTGGTTGGCAATCAACAACACAAATGCCCTCAGAAACTTTTGTTACTGGGAACATCCCTTCCTTGTACTAATAGGCAGGACTGGCTACTTCTGTGTGCTAAATACAGACTATCTTAAACGACTGAAATGAAACTTTGTGCAGCTAACTTAAATGAAATTTTTAAAGCGTAAGCACTCGTGTGGGTACAGTGCTCAGCAATTCAAACGTGATACTTGCAAGGCATGGCTGCCGGCGCTTCTTGCACCACCGGTGGACACCAAGTTCCCAGTGCCATTGTAATATATGTTGAAAGCGAGAACCTTTGTGACACATTGTGGCAGCATTTGGTACCCCAGCACTCACCAGTGGTACAAGAAGTGCCAGCAACCACTCAGTCCAATTATCACGTTTGAATTGCTGAGTACAGTACCTTCTTCATGAGAGGCAAACTTATTGCCTCTGGAGTGGAAGTAATATGAATGAAGTGGAGTATAGCTCCCGGCATCTTGCTGGCAAGTATTTAGTGAAAGCTGATAGAAAGTCTTGTGTGTAATACATTGGATACACAGGACAGGTACAGATTACTGTCTAGAATTGCACCTGTTGTAAACATCTTTTTTATCCTTAGGAGTACGCCAAGGCATTGAAATTCATCAAGGCATTCCTTCATGTTGAGCCAGCCAACAGGCAAGCACAGGAACTTGAAGCAACTATTAAAAGCCGGATGAAGAAAGGTAGGTTTTATAGACAGTTTCCACCTTTTTCTAAGTCCTTTTTTAACGGGAGTGACTCAAGATTCAGTGGAGCCTGCAGTCATGGTGGGACATGAAAAAGACTGTGGGTTTCTTTGATTGTCAGTCACTGACAGTCCCGGACTGCTTGGGACTGCTGTGCCGCATTCGATTTTGCTCAGGCAGCTTTGGCAGCTCTGCCCTCTAGTCCAAGCGTTACCAGAAGCACATTCGTTTTTTCACGAACCAGCAGTTCCAGACTGCCCTTCCACTGTCAGAGCTGTCAGCAGATTTTTGCTCGGACAAGCGCAAACAGCTAGCAGACAACAGCTGAAAAAGATGCGCACGGCGTCAGCCACTATGTTATGAAAGATGCCATGTGCTTCTGCGTACTTTGCGCATTTCAGAGGGCAAATATTGTACTCGGCTATTCTATCTCGTCTATCAGTGCTTTGTGTGCTGTCATGCAAGCTCTTCATGAGCCATGTAATTCTGCAGCTTTAGTCTTCATGTTTTATTTAGGAAACAAGCACAGCGATCAGGCACATATGCTTGCTTTTCTTGATACATTTCGCGAAATCTGTCCTGCTCATTACTATATGTATAGTAAACAGGTGGATTTCGTCTTTCAGTTGAGTGAAACTGGTATGTGATGAAGGCATATCCTACTGCATATGTGGCTGTTTCTTGCCAGTAGCTGGGATGGTATACAATCGGAGCTTCTCCAATTACTGTTCACATATGTTCATCCCTTCTGTTGCCATGTTCGAGCACTCGCTTTCCGACGTGCAGGATTAGACAGTGTACATGCACTCTACCAGATGTGCGTTGGACCTTTCGTAGATGATCTCACGAGCTTGAAGGATATCAGTGGGTGCTTTCTGCATGAACAGTGACGTGGTACGATAGCATTGTTGTCTATGTTCGTGTGGAAATTCTGCTTAAGTTTCACAGGCAGTGAGAGAGTTTAACTCCAGCGCTTAAGTGGCACGATGAGCGAGAGCACGAAGTAAACTGCGCTTTGCGAGCACGTTCTAGTGTATGCTCTCAGTCTGCGATTCCATTATGCAAGCATTATGGTTGTCAGTGACAGTGCTTCTGAGGCTGCACCATCTCAGAGGCTACAATAATGAATTCACTGAGTAGTGGTGCTATCTATACTAGTTAAATTTAGGGCATGGGACCTAGTGGACAAGCCACATTGGATGTTGACAAAGTGTTCTGCAGTCGGGCTTATGGGTCCTGTAGTCCATCACTACTATTACAGATGCTTATGTTTTTGCTAGCTTGTATTTGTATATGATGGTCCACTTAATGAAAAGCTGAGTATACAGTCAGCAAAACAATGAAATTTAATGGTACTTGGCGACATTCTCAAAGTCGTTATCCTCTGCGATGACAAAATGTCGAGACTGTGGCAGTTGCATTTTCTGAGCTTCTGCTACAAGCTGCAGCTTGCTGTAAAATATGCATTTCCTCTCTATGTACTGATAACATACAGTGAAAAATTACTTAGATCTAGCCATCAATATTGCTTAACAGAGAGCTGTGTTCCTGTCCCTCCGTGCAAACAACAGCAAACTTATTTTTTCTGACACTGCTTATAGCCCCACAGTGATTGTTGGTGGCCTAAGCACCAGATGAGTGCACCCACTTCCAGTGGAACCATTGGTTTTATTAGCTGAAACCTTTTTGGTTACTTGTGAGTGGTATTGAAGCATCTTACCATTCATTACCTATTCCAGAAGGCATAAAGGGCATGGCTATTGTTGGTGGAGCTGCTCTTGCTGTTAGCGGGCTTGTCGGTCTTGGAATCGCCTTGGCCAAGAGGTATGTCTGAAATAGCTTTCTCTGCACACATTTGCAAGTTAACATCACTCTATATCACCTCTCTCTTTTCTTGTGCAGGTAGATGACTTCATTCCTTCCCAGTTTTCTCTGCAAATTATCGACCCGAAAACAGTGTTATTTTTTATGCTGTATGAAGTGTGCAAATAAAGTCACCAGTATAATCTGATTCACTATGCTGTACCCCAAATATTTACTTGTTACTTTGTATATGGACAGCTCAGTGGTAGCAAATACCACACTAAGCTGAGTCATTGCCCATCTCCAGAACATTACCCTATCCCCCTTTTCTAGGAAAATATAGACCTTACAATATGCACCAAGAGATCACCCACCGTTGCAAAAGGCATGTGGACCATACACTGCTAAGCTTGCCTTTGCATATTAGAGGCAGTGGTATTTTATGGATTGTTTATGTTCATTATGAAGTCACCATTTCGTAGCCACATTTGGTAAGTCAACACATGGCTTATGAACATTGATTTTAAACTGAGACATCACCTCCACTAACCTATTACATCTACTGGGTGCGCAAGGTTAATGCAGAAGGTACGGTACTTGCATTGTGGGAGACTTTATGTATGATCTACTACAATGTACAAAGAAAAATAGTTTTCCATCATATTAAATGTGCATAACGGCTGAAAAGTGATGTGCATTAAAAACTAGGAAATACAGTTGGTTCTTGCACATATGCAAGCACAGTCAAGCATCCTGCCAGCACATCTCAAAGTAATGTCAACCTTGAGCTTGGTGTCAAGCTTAACAGTACCATTGAGACTGATATGAAGTTGGTTGCACTTGCAAAGAAAGCCCGGAGAGCTCTTGCATGCAGCCCTTGCAAGCCCTCCTGGATGTTCAACTCTCCACCATGCCTAATTTACTTTTGCCTCTGGAAACTCTCTCCCTCTGCAAAACAGGACATCACTGGGGCCACAGGGAGCTATGTGCCATGCATGTGGCTTTATGCATTGCACGAGTTTGAGGCTTTTGGCCTAGATAAACACTGCACAACGAAGGTAACTACCGGTCATGAGCTCCAGTTCCTTTTACAAGCTACTGTACATTAGTTTTCTGCATACAAGGTCTGTTGGAAAAGTATCCGACCTTTGGCCGAAGAAAAAAAACTGGCATAACTGGAGCGTTGGAAACCCAATCACCCTCAAAGTAGTCTCCTTGGGACTCTCCTTCTCCCAGCGGTGCTGCCATTGTTGGAAGCATTCCTAGAAGGCCTCTTTCGGAATGGAGTTTAGCTCAGCTGTCGTTGCAGCCATAATGTCCTCTCTTGTGTGAAATCGCGCTCCTTTCAATGGCCTCTTGATTTTGGGAAACAGCCAGAAGTTGCAGGGAGCCATATCAGGAGAGTAAGGAGCCTGTTGAACTACAGGAGTCTGGTTTTTCACCAAGAAAGTCTGAATCAAGTGCGAGGAATGTGCAGGAGCATTGTCGTGAAGGATGCGCCAATATCCTGTTGACCACAACTCTGGTCTCTTGCGCCGCACAGCATCACGTAGGCGATGGAGGACATCCCTGTAGTACTCTTTGGTGATTGTTTGACCCTGTGGTGCCGCACAGCATCACGTAGGCGATGGAGGACATCCCTGTAGTACTCTTTGGTGATTGTTTGACCCTGTGGTGCTGCACAGCATCACGTAGGCGATGGAGGACATCCCTGTAGTACTCTTTGGTGATTGTTTGACCCTGTGGTGCCGTACAGCATCACGTAGGCGATGGAGGACATCCCTGTAGTACTCTTTGGTGATTGTTTGACCCTGTGGTGCGTACTCGTGTACCACACCGCGGGAGTCAAAGAAAGCAGTCAGCATCACTTTGACGTTGCTGCGCACTTGGCGGGCCTTCTTTGGTCTTGGTGCCGTGGAATGCTTCCACTGTGACGACTGGGTTTGGTTTCCGGGTCGTACCCGTACACCCAAGCCTCGTCACCAGTGATTATGGTGTTCATGAATTCGGGGTCACTGTTTGTAGAATCCAGCATGTCCTGTGAGACTTCAACACGACATTGCTTTTCTCCATCGTGAGCAGCTTCGGCACGAATTTCGCCGCAACTCTCTTCGTGGCCACATCTTCGGTCATGATGGAATGTGCAGAAAAAGTGCCGATTCACACCTCTTCCACAATTTCTCAGATAGTCACACGACAGTCCCGCATCACCACAGCGTTTACTTCGGCAATGACCTGGTCATTTCGGCATGTTGATGGCCCACCGGAGCGTGGCTTGGTCTCCACCGATGTGGCCGTCGTTAAACCGGTTGTACCATCTGTGTGCTGCTCATAGCATCGTCACCGAAAGCCGTCTGAATCTTCCGAATGGTTTCCACTTGGCTGTCGCCCAGTTTCTGGCAAAATTTGATGCAGTAGCGCTGCTCCAGTTGCTCCGTCATTTTCCTTGTAATAAATGAACCGACGAAAGCACTGCACCCTACCTTACTCAGACGCTGCGTCCCAGCGACTGACGCTATCGGCAGGTGGGGAAAAATTTCCGCATGCGCACGAAAGTTCAAGATCGGCTGATGCAAGCGCGCTTGTTTCATATCCTTCAGGTGTTCGGAAAAAAAAAAAAAAAAAGGTTGGATACTTTTCTAACAGACCTCATATTATTCTTCCAATGTTTTCAGCTTAGGTCCTTGCATTTCAAGCAATGATTGAGAAACTGAGGTACAGGTAGTTATGCAGTAAAAGTCATTTGAGAGTAGGGAGTTTTTGGCAGTACTGATGCTCAGTGTTATTAGATAGGTTAACTCTTTCCCTACCATGGGGAAAATAGGTGTTGTTGTATATTACGGCAGATGTGTTTTTCTGAAGGAACTACTGCACTCATTATTTAATGTAATACATAAACAGAAAGCAACATGAATGCACTTTTCACACATAAATGTTTTATTAACGAGATGTATGTCATAAAAAAGATATAAATTGTTGAAATCGAGATTGTGCGATAAAATTTAACAGTTTGTAAAGACACGCTTGTATCTACTAAGAAAAAAATGTTACCGAAATTATGAAATATACAAAATGTATTGCCGTATATTAGGCACTACCTCAGAAAAAATCAAATTTTTCATTGAACCGGTATTCCGCTACAAAAATTTAACTGCAAGCACTACAGTTGGGCGTGCCAGGCTGCGGCCGCCGATGTTCCGGGCTGGTTTGCGTCGTCGTTGCGTTCAGACTCAAAGTCCGACGAAACGTCAGTGTCCTCTGACTCGCTGTTATTCAATGTATCGATGTATCAGCCGCAGAGGCAGCGGAATCGCGACATCTGCGATCTCCCGAAGCGTTTCCGGAGCCAGGCAGTTTGTGCGTTCTGCTTTGATGATCGCGAAACTTCGAAGCACATTTAAAAATCACCGCCTGGCCGGAAAAAAGCGAACTGCTTAGAAAACAAAACTATAGTTTCACCTTTTTCATGTCCGATGGCGCAGTGTGTCCGTGAGCAGCACAGAAGGTCTTGAAAGCAGCGTTTCAAACAATCGATAGAGAGTTAACAATACCCAAGGGGCGCGGTACGGAAAGAGTTAAGCAATATTGTCTTCCATATATTGTGATTTCATAAACATTTGTAAACAGAAATGCTTGCTTAAATGGCAACTGCAATTTCTTCACTCAGCACGAAGGATTATTCCTTTCATTCTGATTTAGGCGTTATACTGTGAACATGCTCTGCTTTTGGGCAGCTACTACAGTATAGAGCACTTATAACGTAACCGCTTATAGTGCAGGACCGGATATAGTGCGGTCTTTTCAGACTCCCGTTAATTTTCCCATAGCACTCCATGTATACACGTATCGCTTATAGTGCAGTTGCGGGAAACGAAATACCGGTTACAGTGCGGCTGCCTGGGAGTACGGAAGTCAGCGGAGACGGCGAACACTCCCCTCAAACGGGCGCCCCAAGGAGTGATCGAGGAAGAAAGAGACGAAGTGGAGGAGAAGGGCACGTGGTGCAAACGAACAGCCAGTGAGGCTGAAACCAGAATCTTGAGTGCAAGTCGAGTCGTGAAATATCACGGCGCGCATAGCGAGCGAGGGCCACGAAACGGCCAACGCTCGCTTCACGATAACGGCAGTAAACGAAACTTCAGCGAGCGAGCGGGCGGCGCCGGCACAGCACGGCGAAGGGCGCACGCAGACCGTGCAATGTGAGGGAGGAGGGCGGCAGGGAAGCGGATTTCGCCTTGGCAACTCCGCCGCTTCGGTGGCTCCAGCTCCCCGAAGTTTCGTTTTCTGCCGTTATCGGGAAGCGGGCACTTGCCGGCGTGGGTAGTTACGTTGGCCGGCCTGGGACAGCGCCACTGCTTCCCTCTGCGCCATAGCCGCAGCATGCAAGGTCAACACGTGACTAGAAAGTACAGGAAGCATAAAGGAGAAAGAAGGGTTCACTGCCATTTTCTACGCGTGGCTACGGTAGCGTGGCTGAGACATCGGCACGTACACGCATGTTCCGGCGCAACGCAGAATCGGCGACCTTGCCATATGAGAGAGAGTGAAATGTCCGCCGCATTTTTTTTTTTTTTTTGGTTTGTTCGCAGCGCAACAGTGAGGGGTCTCCCCTAAGCTTTTACTCTATGGCGGTGCCAGAGCAATGCCGGTCGGAGGCGCCGCCACGTGATTTGGTTCGAATTAACGAGATTCGACAGTAAATTGAATGCAAACGTTCTAGCCGCATTCCTCGACTGTCGCATACGCGTGGCGGCACGGTGCACATGTTTTGCATATGTGCGGGCCTTGAAAATTGTTGCTTTGGTTATAGTGCGGTACCGCTTATAGTGCGGATATTCACGACTCCGGCGACTTACGTTATAAGCGGTCTACACTGTATGTACAAATTTGACTTCTGCGTGCTCCACAGCAGCAGCTTTCTAAAGGACAGTCCGTGCACACACTGTTCTGCACAAGCTTTATTGTACAAAAGCATTCAAAATAGGAATGCCCATACAATGCTTAAGACCAACTGCAATAGAAAAACAAATGCCTAGAAAACACATGACTAGCTTATTTTACACAACATTGATAAACTTAAATATACTATGTTATATTCTGGCATGCTTGTAAAATTGGCTCCTGCATAAAGAATGGACAGTTTAAGACTAACATTGGCATGTCAACAATACATTCTCGAGGCAGCAGCACAGTGCCTGCTTGGAAAAACTGGCATCAATGTATTTCGCTTCGAAAAAAGGAAGTCCAATTTTCCCAACAAACAGTTCCAGGCAGGCATCTTGCCGACTGGCCCACAAGTGTACAACATGCGGTCTGAACTAGCAGCAGTCGAGTAACGCACTACTGGGTACATGAAACTTTTGAACATTGATTAACAAGTCCTAGCTTAGAGCCTCACTAGAACATCATTGGCACAGCAGCAACAACAAACAGGTACTGATTGCAACTACCACAACTAGAAAGCCTAGGCGCAACACTATGATTCTTATCTTGCCTAGCACTATGCTGCCTTTTTGTTTCTCTATCACGATACGAGGAAGACACTGCGTAGGCACACAACATTGACACAGTACAGATAAAATGACTGACAAATAACAGCAACAAGAGCTCCCTGCACTTGTGTGTGTTGGCACCTTGGCCTATGCCAGCAGGCAGGGTGCGATGCCATGACTGTGGAGCCCTCTTGTACAAAACCATCGATCATTCCATACAGAAACAACACTCCACACCACTGCTTTTCCGTGACTACTCTGCTTACAGTTGGGAAAAGGTTTTGGCAGCTGCAACAGACGCCACGGTTAAAAGACCTATTTGCAACATTGGAAACAACATACACACCCGTAGCAACAACCAGCCTATGTTGCAGCTCCTCTTGAGGAAACAGTTTCAGGACACATTTAAATATGCCTGCCTGGCACATTACATAAATACTGCTGCGTTTTTCCTGCTTATAAGGTTAAATACGCACAACCTTTCTGCAAATTAAAACAGCATGTGATTTGCACAAGTTTCGTGTTCAGAAGCAAGCCTGCTTCTTTTTGTTTTGCTCACTATTGATTACTATTCCATTAATCTTACTGACAGAATTTAACAGAGTAGCCGTTACACTAGACTGATAACACTCTCGTAAAAGACAGTTTGTAGGACAGGAAGATCTGAAGATATGTGCATTGTGAACCAATGAAGCTCTTTATCAGCTTCAAAAGTATTGCACTTAATCTCAAGTCCAAAGTAACTTGCTTTTTCTGAATATGAGTGGCTACATTTGCTTTGGCACGAAAAGTATTTTCAAAGCAGGAAAAGGCAGAGTAGCACACACACAAAAAAAAATATGTACCTCATGGCTTTAGGCTAGTTGCCTAAATAGTTTTGAATCATAACCGTAAGAACATAACACACATTTATTGCAGCATTTCTTTACGGATATGAATCTTGTGCGGACATCTAAACCAACCCCAAATGTTGCTTGGACAGAATATATGTATCGTTATAATCCTTTGTTGGCACAAAACTTGTGGCACAAGTGTTTGAAATGGATGAAATGTGGTATCACCCTTCAAGAAAACATCAACCATGACATCTGCAATTAAATAAAAAAACTGATAATAACGAGCTTCGACATATATTGGATGGAACTTTGCAGGCTGTATTAAGCATCTTGTTGGCAACAAAGAGCATCTGCAGTGAGAACATCAAACCACAAAGCAGATGACCGTAAAAGCACACAACAATAAAACAGTCTTTGGATGTGTTCCTAGTAACACCAGCTGGTGAAGCAATTTACTTGGAACACAGAAATCAAGTTTGACTAGCCTGCTTGTATGGCACATATCACAAAGAAGGTTTTCTTACCATTAAAAACCCTGTAAAGTGTACTTTGAAAAATTAAGCCCCAGCCCAGCTGTCTAACGTCGACAAAGTACCCTGAATAGGGCTGGCCAACACTGTTGGTGCTCACAAGTAAACACTGTGCATACCAGATCTGATAATTCTTAGTTTAACGAGCAGAAAAGACACAACTCAAGTATAATTGCAGTGCAGTAACATCCGTTTCCCTCACTGCTCAGGGTATAGGCTGTTACAGTCTTATCACAAAGTATGTTGACTGCTAACAACACCCAACCAACAGGTAGAACATCCACTACTTGGCTCAACTTGCCCATCTGTTGGCACCACTGCAAATCAGTCACTGAAATAGCTTGTTAACACCAGGCATTATCATTTGTTAGCTTCACAGATTGTGTGCCATCAGTCAAATATGGCACGAGAATAAGTCCTCAATAGAAATGGCACGTAGCATGCCTATATTTATGCAGCCTCTTAATCCGAGGCAAGGAATCTGTTAAGTCGGTTTCAACAACTACACACTCCAAGGAATGACACGGACAAGCCTTTATGGACGAAAACCTAGTCTTGCAACATACATACTACAGCAGCTACAAATGCAACCCTCTGCAACAGCAGTGAGGCCAGAAAAACTTTGGGGTGCACATACATAACCACTGTTGCCTGACTAGGAGGACCAGACGTTAGCATTAAATGAGTGAGACAGATACTCAATATCTAAATGGCACAGTTGTGACAATAAGGATTGATAACCCCTCCTGGCATGCGGGTTCCTTTTCAGGCCACTGAGTTTTTCTTCTGTCACGGTAAAGTGACAGAATGGTTCCCTGTAACAATAGCTACATAGCGTGTGAACAAACATGGAAACAAGGCGTAATGTTAACATTAATAGTGTGGAGATAATTTGGCTATGTGCTAGAAGCTGCAAAACACCATCCTGGGAGCATTATACTGCAAGAATGTTTATAAGAAAGTTTAGTAGTAGCCAACATAGACACAGAACAAATGTTGGGAAGCCATGGTACAAAGAAGCAAGCTACCCTTTCCACAGGAAAGGATCTCTCCTGTTGCCTCAACCAAAACCCGCAAACGATGTTTCTGCTTCTCATGTCTGAGTGGAGGGCCCAAGCAATGTTTACATCGCGATTCTCGCCTCCTTTGCCTTTTATTTCCCTTTCTTTCTTGCTGTGCAGTACATTTCCTGAGAAGGTTTTGGAATCCATTGCGTTTCACAAGAAACCCCAGTTCAGACAGCTACAGGCTATTTGTGAGCAGCTGGGCACCGCAAACGTGATGTGGCAGTGAAACATATGTGACGTCATCTCACTGGTAGGAATTGGGGCTCCTCCAAGGATGAGGGCATGCAAGCTTTTGAATTTTTAGCTGTTTTCACAGCACACATCGGAGTAATACTTCACAAACATGATTGCCACCATAGTTTACAATGCCAAAACCTGTTGAGGGACCATTTAATAGGTTAAACCTCAATTCAACAAAATCTTGCAGCCTGAAACTTGGTCACGTAAAAATGTTCATTGTGTCAAGTTTTACATATTTAGCAGATTTAATTTCATACGTTTGAATAGCAGTCCTGTGGGTAAACATGTTGCAGATAGTACGATCTTTAGTACGATCTCAATGAAAATACAGATGATCTTGCACACAGAAGGGTCACAACTAGTTATCCGCACCTGACCTTGATGGTTGCCATCAGTAAACTTAAAATAAAACACAGCATAACATGCCCCAAAACAAACTGCCTTGCATATTGTGTGCATCAGGATACATATTGGTCAGATAATCCTGAGGTGTGCTCATTTTGCATTTCTTTTTCTTTCTCTAACGTAAATAAAAAAACTGTGAGGATATGCCAGCCTGAAAAATCTGCCATGAGAACCTGCCCTGTACGTTTCTCATTTACCACGCAATGCTAACAATAAAGGACACCTCAGCAGGTTTGTTTGAGCACTGCAAACAAACCAAGCTCGGTGTTTAGATCACACGGTAATTATGCTGTCTGCAAAATGTTACACCAATTTAAGCTGTGAAAGAAAGCTGAAAACTCGGATGAAAGCCTACGTGCCCTTGTTAGCAAAGGAGCTAGTCTCCTTGGCGGCAGAAATGACATCAAAGACCTTGCCTACCATGTCACAGATACAGCCTGCAGCACACTAATAACCAGCAGCAATTTTAACATGCAAATTCCCAACAACCACCACCAGAAATGCCACCACTCGGCAAGAAAGAAAGATTCACTTTTCAGAACGTTAGGAGTAGAAAAGCAGACTACACAAACTCAGCAACATCTTTTCCATTCCTCTTGTGTCAGTGTTTTCTAAGCTCAACTTTTAAAATCATGAACCACTACTAGTTAACTGGCCCAGCTTTCTGTCATACTCTAATGAGGGAGAGAAAAAAAAAGGAACTTGGTCTCGTGACAAAAAATCACGCAGATCCCATGCACTGTGGGAATCGATGTAAGCTAAGCTTTCTGTGGAGTTTGCTTTGATTGACGATAATTAGCGGCAATGTTGGCGGCGAATCTTTCATTTCTTCAACGTTTAGTACAATACTAGTGCGGTGAGTTGATGTTAAACTGTACCTTGCGTGCACTACCGCTGTGTGTCTGCGGTAGAACAGAACACACAGCAAGATATGTTTGCTTGAGGCGTTGTTGTGCGCCATTGTTCATAGCCTGTGAGAAAATTAGCATTGTCATTGCCTCACGCGGCATGTCACATTGTGGCAGAAGTGTTAAACTTTAATTGAAGTATGTATCTGTATGTGGCAAAACCACAATCGGATTATAAGGCATGCCATAGTGGCGGACTCCGGATTAATTTTGACCCCGTGTGGTTCTTTAATGTGCACCTAAATCTAAGTACACAAGCATTTTTTGTATTTTGCCCTCACTGAAATGTGGCTGTCGTGGTTGGGATCGAACCCGCTACCTCAAGCAACACCATAGCCGGAAAGCTACTGCGGCGGGCACAGAAGTGTTAACTTCAGATGCGGCCGCTTCCGTAGTGTCGCCTAGCCGCTTCGGTACTTTAATGCGGATTTGCATCTCCACACTCTGTGTCAGTTGTCCCCTTGACAAATTTGCACGGTGTTTATTTTCCAGAAATAGCAGAAATGTACCGTACTGTACTTAGAACTTTCAATTTATCTGCAACTGCTGTCATGTCTAATAGCAGTGTTTCTTTGCCTTCTTACATCACCTTTTCCCTCTCCCGCCCTTCCTCAATGTATGGGAGCTGTGAGCGAATAGCGGCAAGGCTGTTATTCACATGTTTCGTGACTCTGTCAGTTCTACCCATTCTCTGCCTCCTCTCCCTACTTCCTCTCTACCATTATACCCTCTGGACTGTTGCACGGTAAGTGCTGAAGGTAAGTTCAAGGTAAGTGCTGAAGTTTCTGAAATGCTCTTGCGGGGGAGTCACGGATAATTGCAGTCGTCAAGAGGTTACCGTGGCGACGCCCAGGGAGCTCCAGAGGGCATTGAGAGAAGACGCGATGGAAAGGTCCAAACGAGTTTCTCAAGTCGCCTTTTCTCTCTGCCACGCTCCTGCCATGTACATGCACACTCTGAACTGCCTCCCCATGCAGCATGCAAGACAGCGACAGCAGCAGCAGTGGAAAATTCGAAAGAAGTGGCAAAGAAAGCTTCGCTTCAAAACGTAAACTGGACTCTCGGCTCCAACGTGGGAGAACGCAGAGAAAAAGATGTTTAATTAAATTCCCGGGTTTTACGTTCCAAAACCATGATCTAACTATGACGCATGCAAGCAGTAGTGGGGGACTCCGGATTATTTTTGACCACCTGGGATTCTTTAATGTGCACCTAACACTAAGTACACGAGCGTTCTTGCATTCTGCCCCCACCGGAATGCGGCCACCATGGCTGGGATCGAACCCACGGCCTCGAGCTAAGCAGCACAACACCATAGCCACTGGTCAATTGTGGCCGGTTGAAAATGCAGAGGAGGAACGCAGCTTGAGCCAACAAGAAAGAGCCTCTGTTGCAGGAAGCATAGCTCGCCCACTTGTACCATCGCCTCACATTTCATTTGCTTCCATTTCCACTAGTACTAAACCCTTCCGAAGAATTCTTGAAGTAGAACACTCCCTGGACAGTGCTTTACAGCTTCTATTGTACAACCAAACTTTCTGATGGGGCCCTGTGAGGGCAGTTTAGGCCCTCACAATGTTTAAGCCACGATGATGGCCACCAATGTTGATAACAGAAAAAGATTTGATTCTGGCTATCACTTTACTGCTAACGTATTTCTGAGCATCTCATTAGCAAGAGCAAGGACGTCAACAAGGTGCTCAGCCAACAAAAGGTACAGCGAGGCATTCCGTTCACTGCTTGTGTGTTCACCACCGTTCACTTGCAGAAACTGATGAAACTGTAGTGCAAATGCACTGCCTCTCTGTGTAAGCATTCTAACAGAATAAATAAATGTTCCTAGATTGAGGTACGATTGCCATTAGTAACACCTTAGTTATGTAACTGAAAAAAAGAAGAAAAAAAAAGAAATTCGAACAGAAGCAATCATGGAAAAATGATTAAGAGTGTATTTTGAACAAATAAATGCTTGCCTCTGCATAATGAAAAGTCTGGGACAGTCCATCCATTGTACTAATGAGCTCTGCAATTTAACACAAAAAGTGATGGCGCATTCCCAGATTTGGCCAGCTTTATTTTTGCTTAAATCAAATAGACAGGAATGCCTCTTTGGTCTAGCGTGGCACTAGATTTTCTTTAGGAAGACACCTAAAATGACCTAAAGAACTTGTTCATATTATGAGAAGAAAGCAGTTTGGCTTCACAGAATCACCTAACACTGCTTAGTGAGTGAATCTGCTGATAAAAAATATACCACTACTGCTTCAATTACAAAGGAATCTATGTAAGCTTTTCGCTTGAAAATACTACACCTTTCAGTGCTGGCTTGACTTTTCACCCTGTGGTCGTCACTTTCCCCTACTACGTGGTGGACGAGAGTAATGCCACAAGTGATGTCATTACATTCCCTTGCAAAGTTCTCGGGAGTCTTCATCTTGTTAGAAAAGTTTGATTAATGAATCCAGAGTGGTATCATTAACAACAATACCGGTGGTGACATGCCATCAATAGCATCCTCATACCAGCATGGGTAACAACTCAAACATGTTCAACTAATGCAGTGTGTAACAGCTAATTTCGCCAACTTTTTGTTCCCTCGCTCCTTTCCAGACACTAGCTTTCTCTCTCATATATTTTTCTTAAAATTCTTAGGTTTACATAGGACGTTCTCATTGCCATAACACAGACTTCTTGCAGTTGCTAAGTGCAGCAAAAAATGCTCATGTCACTGCAATATCTCAAACGCAGTGTCATGTGTAAGATGAACTTTTCAATAAAGTTACACGAGTGCAAAATAAAACAGGTGTTCCCACAGTTCGTCATAACGTTAGTCTACTGTACTACTGAAACAATGTTAAAACACAGCAGCGGCCAATAAATTATGTTAACTCGGAGAACTGTCTTGCAGAGAAACACAACAGAAAACATGCGACTATAAATATGTTTTAAAAAAGTAGTGTTATTTGTTTTCCTTCTATGAATAGTATTCTAAGAAACATAAATGCACATTCAATTGTTAAACGACTCGTGTATATATGTCTCCAAGCTTAAGGATCAAATAAATTTATGAAAACAAGTGCTTACTTCCTGAAGCTTGGTTACATGCATGTTATTGAACTTTAACTATATGATATCACTTTTTTTTTATTTAGAGCAAGTGCACAAGAAAAATATTACCATGCTTTTAAAAAAACTAAATGAATAGCAAATCTCTAAAGCTATGGCTTGTTTGCATAATTCAGACTGCAACTCTTGTAAAGCATCGGCTATCAAATATCGTCGCTGTATTTTCCACAGACATGTGGCATTGTAGAGCTGCATCATAACTATTTAGCTCATTGGAGTGTACACATTGCTTAACTCTCTTAATTTGCAAATTAGTATAAAGGGCTCCAAAACTAAGGTAAGATGGGCATGAGAAACAAAGAAAGAAACATAACCCTCATTGCATTAAACTAATATTACTCTTTCATGCACCCCTGAGAGCTTAAATTGGCACAGAACACGATAGTACTTGTTCTACCCTCTTTTGGTGCAGTGTTATGAAACGACAATTGATAATGCAAACTTCACGAAAGCCTTAATTGGGCTATGTAAATTTAGTGCCAGCACTTTAAATCTGTTATAATTCTGTCATTGTATGCACTTAGCTAGCAGAAATGCAATAAGAAGGACAGTGTACATAAAGACTTGGCTGCGAAAGGTGGAGGACAGAAAAAGAGAGTAAATAATAAATGAATATTTGGCATCTTTTTTACTATAGACGGCTAACGTTAGTTTTGCCACTCGGTATAAAGAGCACACTGTTCAAGAGATACTCTAAGTAGGAGCTAGGGCAAAGGTCTTAAAACTCACATCCTATGGGAAGCATGTGCCCCACAAGGCCCTCCCTTTTCTAAAGTTATGTAAGCGTAATACAATTGTCTAACCCCCCCCCCTTGTACATGTCACAGAGCGGCCAGCAGGGAGTTGCGTACAGTAAATAGTCCTAGCATGGCAGAGACATACTAGCATAGAAATACACAGAAAGACGTCTACACAAGGAGCAGCTCTGGTGACGACATGTTGTGATGCCGTGTTTAACCGAAGTGTGCAAAACTTTAATCGCAACAGCCGACTGTATTCTATTTGTCTGTTGTCGTAAACATGTCAGAAGGCATTGACACTAGTGCTGCTGTTGTCAGATAACGTCATCTGGTTACCTGTTAGAGGTCATCTGTTATAGCATTCTCATGCTAGAAATCTAACATTTGCAGCCCAATGCCTGAAGTGAGTTTGAGACTCCTGGTGTAGACTCTGTACGGTATTCACCTGGTGAAGGAGCATAGCATTTGGACAAGGGGGAACACTGAGAAGAGAAAGTCAAAAATGATGTGTCAAGAAGGGTGGATAAAAGTAAATTTTAGCTTTCTATGACTGCACAAAATTGCCTAAATATACATTTAACAAGTTCTCACTGGAGGATGCTTCTCAGTTGGTACCTTACGAAGGTTACTTCATGAAACATACTTCAAAAAATGGCCTTCTTCATGTTAAGTAACATAGCGTTATTGTGTCTAGAGTGAGGAAAACTGTGTGATTCTGGCATAACCTGAAAGACCAGAACACAATCATCATTCAAAGATAAAAAATAATGTACTTAGTAGACATTATAATAATACTGATAATAATAATAATAATAATAATAATAATAATAATAATAATAATAATAATAACAACAACAAACAACTCTAAATAATAAATATAATATCTACAATACATGACAAACTTTAAATAACATCCCCATCACACAGGTACTGCCCAAGTCTATGCTGATAGAGCACTACTTTAACAGTCACGATTTAAAGACACTTAAGGCAAATATTAAGTCAAGCTAAAGTTATAAATTAGTACGATAAGATGGTCCAAAGCAACACTTTTATGGACAACAGAGCTTTTGTAAACATAGAGCAGGATTTGCACCGCTGCTGTAAGAGTTCGGCACCAGCTCCCATTTATAATTGCTAAATTGTAGGCAGCCAGTTATAAAAAAAAAAAAAAGTTAATTACATTGCAATCCAACACAATGGAAAATCCAGTCCTGCCAAGTTTCGTTGAATTTCCGCACAGAAATCGCAGATGCTACCCTCATCACTCACTCTCATGCCCACATACAAAATCCGATGCCGATAAATGAGCTCACTGCGTCATGTTCTGCATACATACAGTTTTAACACAGAATGTCAAAGCTTATTTCATAATATGTTTTTCTAATTAACACTAGCTGCTCTTCTGTACCTCAAGAATCCTCACTCAACTTGAAGTTCCAGTGTGAAAATGTGCTACCAGAGTAAAGGAATTTTTTTTTTGCCAACCTCAACTGGAAGCTTCAGAAAATGTCAGTGTTTGTATCTGAAAACCTCGTTGTGATGTTTCAAATGGCTTTCTGAAGACAGAGTCCCTAAAGAAAGCAGGTATTTCTTGCTGCACTCAGTTTTCATCATTCTCGACTCATTCACACTCCATGAACTACAAACTGGGGTTCTTGAGCACAATCAATGATTGCAGCTGGGACTCTCGTAGCCATCTTGGTGATTAAGGCTGGCATTTTTAAACGACCACTCTGCTTAGAATATGGCTAACATGGCTACAAAACAGACAAGCAGGGGCACTGCTCCATTATCATACAGCAGCCTAACAATCAGCATGTGCTACTCGCTCCAAGTTCTTACATCTGTCACATCTCACTGGCCTGTCAAGCTAACTTCTGTCAGGTGCTTTCACCATGCATCCTACGCTGTGAAAAGCACATTTTTTTTTTAGTACAGCGTGCTTATTTGCATCACACAGTGGTATATCATGCATAGGTGCCAATTTGTCGACAAGCTTCGACTCCGATCATGTAGGAAGGGCACACATCAATTATGCTTGAAAGCCGAATGAGAATTGGCATCAGTGAGCGTCGAAACTGACGGTATTACGAGGCACAAGAAATAAGAACAAGTGGAATGCTGACGTCTTATTCCAACGCAGCTGTGCAGCACTGATATACCAACCTTCATGAAACAACTTAGTACTTAGCGCTGATATACCAAGCTTCATGAAACAACTTAGTGAGAAAAAAAAGCAACGAAGAAAAAGGGTTAATGCCTATGTGACTGTTTAAATGCAGTGGTTGTGGGACACAACAGTCCCGGCCACTGAAAGCCATGGGATGTATGCTGTGTGACTAGACCAGTGTCAGCAGGCAGTGGCCACCGAGACATTGAATTTAAGAAAGTTGTGCACTCAGATAATGATAAAGGACTGGCTGCGACCACTCTTCTCCAACTTAGCCACATCTAACTAGGTTACCTTAAGCCACAGTGGTGAGGTTGCAAAATAAAGATGAAATGCCAGATTTAACAGTTAAATTAGACAACAAAAATAAGTTCTAAGACAAGAAAAATTGTGCCCATCTCATATGCGTCACAAAGATAACATTCAATACATGACAACATTACACCCTCCGATAAAAACAGCTGAAAACTCTTATACTCCTCTCACATGTTTGCAATGCAACATCAAGCAACATCCATCAGCAATGGCAATAAGCTGCTCACATTACATTCATCCACTAGCGGCAACGATTCGGACAAGGACCACCCGCCATTAGGCTAAAGGGCAAGGTGAAAACACCTAATTATATAGAAATATAATGGTCTTTAGTACAAAGTGAGGACACTTCATCACAAAGAAAGAAATTGATCTTTTTTGTTTGTTTGTTTCCCAAGAGAATGTCCGTATTTAGTGGTATTTGGCACATTGAACCAGTGGTTGGTGCACTACGGCTAGCCTCAAGGCAATCATTTACTTTAAGACCAGATCTACAATTTTATGAATTGGCATCCTTTGTTTCCGATAAAAACCAAGTAAAAGATGGAACTTCAAAACTTGAAGCAGCACTGCACCTGCAACATGTGTTTGCACCATTTGAAAAAGTAAATTTCATTTAGTAAGGAGAACTTTTTAAATTTGATAAAATTGACACCATGAAGCAAGATGGCCAACTGGGCAAGTTAGTTAAGGTCGAATTTAAGGATAAAAGGCCGTACAAACAAAAACAAGGACAAAGGGGATGTACACAGTACACATGAGCAAACATAACACCCGTCTTAGGGAACATGGGCTTTCCCTGTAGGAAACTGCCTCGTAGCATTTCACAATTTATACTGCAGGTCATGTGGTTGCATTCCTATATTCAAGGAGAACACAGCTGACCTAGAAAATAGCCAAGACATACAACATACGAATTAGGGGCAAGCATGTCAGTCAACTGCCAGAACTTCCTCACGTTAAAAAAATTAATTATTTGCATGAGTAGTGTTGATCATTTTTGAAACCATGCCCACTAGCCTGTGCATGCATGAGCCTGGTCTGGCTTTCATTTTTATCCTTTTGGCTTTCCCTTTATATATGCTTGTTATTTTCTATGAAATATTTAGTTGGAAGCGAGTGCTAGTGTGTCCTTTGTCCCTGGCTTGTTTGCACTATTTGGAATATTTTAGAGATGGCATTGTATCGATTTCTTGAAATATGGAGGTTTTCTTTGTAGCTTTATGCTACAGATGGGCAGATGACAATTGTCCCTTTCATGACTTTTCTCCACCATGCAGACTTCTGCAGAAGTGATTTGCCATATGAAGACGGCATAATAGGGGTTAGGATAGCAAACTGGGCAGGTTGGTCCGTAATAAATTATCTAATATGGTATTTGACTCACCCTGTTTACTATCCAAATCCTCCTGATTTCTTATACACGACTTATGCTTTTCTCTGTATGTGCGATGCTGCCAATTTATGGCATCATACACTTATAGCTGCTGTTCCGTGTCAGCCTTATTTTTCCTATGTTCACGGTGCTCTCTTCTGAAGAGAACCCCACAGGTCAAAAGCATGAAAAGAAAGGTGCCTTCATTGACCGTTTCTTTTTTTCCTCTGTCAACACTGGACAAAGGAAATCATGAAGCATCCAGCGAGTGAAGCAAAAACTTCACCTGTTGTGTTTTACAAAACTGTCAACACTCCACCACAGTGCCAGCAAGTGCTTAAGACTGAATTCTAGGCATTATATGGGTACACAGTATCACTGCAAGGGCTTTCACATTAGAAGAAAACTTTTTGGCCTCAAAGCCTTTCAAAAAGTTTCTATTTCCTGCACTGTCCTCGAGCACAAACCCTTTACATAACACAGAAGCAACTTCAGAAGTTAATAAGCGGCTCACAGGTGAGGTGAAGCTTTCACAAACACCGGTGGTTTTTAATTCTCTTCACTGAATTCTTCAACATCTGCATACTCTGCAACGTCTGCATACCCATATGGTACAGTAAGCTTTCAAATATTAACTTATACTCTGGTAGCAACTGCACTGAGTCGTTATAGAGTAATGCGAACAACCTGCACTTCCTTGACGAATGCTAATCTGCTAATGCACCGGGGACCATTTCATTGAGTTCCTGTCAAAACAAAGCTATAGCAAGCAAAGCTGCAGCAATGTTTTCAGCTTGGCAAAAGCGTACTTTACACTCTGAGCTGCCACAGTGCACATACTATACTTCTGTCATTTTCAAAGCTTGACTCACTTCTCAAGCAAATAAAGCAATGAACTCAAATACCGTGAAACCACAGTTAGCATATGGCCAGAGTACAAAGCAGAGACAGAAAACTGACTCCCACTGAAAGCATCTAAAAACACAAAAAAGAAAATGCACTGCCTGCATAAATTTTCATTAACGGAAACCACAACACACGAGCTATATGCTACAGTGTTGGGCCCATTTCATTTGCTTTACATCTCCTTTTGCTATACCAACATGGAGAATCAGAAAACAATCTATTACCTACACAAACTGGCGTGACAGCAGCATGAACTGCCTGTATTAGGTTTATAAATGTGCACACTTATAAAGCTCAGTCGGTACATTCTTCTTCCTCTAGGTTGCAAACCCCAGCCATTCAGCCTCTCTTTGTATATTTGACACACAGTCAGTGCAGGAAGCAACATGGCAACAGCTGCACTGCATTATTAGTAGTGGCTCCAAAGCTTTGAGATAAGCTCAAGCTGACAGTACTCTGAAAATCATGGCGAGCCACAGACTTTCTTCCAATATAAACACTCTCAGTCCTTAGCTGACCGATCCTCCGCCCTGTGCTCACTCGTCAAGGATGCAAGAGCACCCACTGCACTGGCGGGCAGACCATGAATGGAGGACGCCCGAGTGGGTCGAGGCCTGCCTTCGGGCTCCTCCTCAGCCACTGTTGGAGGTGGCGCATCATCGGTCGTGGCAATTCCTACCTCAGCCGCTGCCCAGCCAGCTCCCCGCCGTGACTTGCCAAACCTGAATGTCTTGCGGCTCTGAGCCTTCTGGCGTTGAAGCCGGTGCCTTGGCCGCTGCGGCTCCCCAGTCTCAGGGGACTGAGGTCTAGAGGCAGTTGGGGTTGGTGGACCCTCTCCTAGAAGAAGGAATCGTAACCATAAAAGAAGACGCATCAGAGTTGGCAATCATAAATTCTAAAGGCATGTAGCCACGAAAGGCTCCAAAATTTGGCAAGATGCAGATGACAGTAGATACAGATGACAAGATCACTCAGCAAAATTGCTATGACTAAATGAACATTATAACAATAACTAATGAGGTAGTCCATCCAAAAGCAACAAACACAAGATGAAATAAATGCCACACAGGAGACCCCAACAATGCAACCGAACCTCGTTATAACGAACTTGCATCCAACATGAATAGACATACTTTCTGTATTATCTACTGTATTAATATGCAGAAGACAAAGATAATGTTCAATAGCCTGGCAAAGGAACAAGAATTCAGGATCGCCAGTCAGCCTCTAGAGTCTGTACAGGAGTACGTTTATCTACGTCTATTACTCACAATTACTCACCCTGATCATGAGAAGGAAATTTACAGAAGAATAAAGATTGGTTGGAGTGCATACAACAGGCGCTACCAAATCCTGACTGGGAGCTTACCACTGTTGTTGAAAAGAAAAGTGTACAATCATTGCATTCTACCAGTGCTAACATATGGGGAAGAAAGTTGGAAGTTAACGAAGAAGCTCAAGAACAAGTTAAGAACCGCACAAAAAGAGATGGAACGAAAAATGTTTGGCACAACGTTAAGAGACATTAAGAGAGAGGTGTGAATCAGAGAGCAAACCGGGATAGCCGATATTCTAGTTGACAATAAGAGAAGAAAATGGAGCTGGGCAGACCATGTAATGCGTAGGGTAGATAACCGGTGGGCCATTAGAGTTACCGAATGGGCACCAGGGGAAGGGAAGTGCAGTCGAGGACGGCAGAAAATTAGGTGGGGTGATGAAATTATTAAATTTGAGATTGAAAATATTGAGATTTGCAAAAAATAATTAAAACTGCAAATATTTCTCAATTTGAATTATTGCAGGTTAGCATTACATGCACACTAAGTATGTACGTGCTTACTGGCGTCGGAACTTTTTTTTCACTGGGGAAGCGGGAAAAAATGCTACTAAAACATCATCATTAGCATCATCATCATCATAACTTATTGTCCTTGAATGCCCAACCTTTAATAAACAAACACAATCAACACACAGACATAAAGGCAGTATTATAAAAAAATTACAATTTGGTTTACTAACTGCGGCAAATAATTAAAAATGTAGTGCCTGAATTGTATGTTTTGTCAAGTTTTTTGCTCCCAATATTCTAAGATTTTGCCACATTGTCTTTATATACATTCATCATCTGACGAGATTCCGTTTACCCAGAGTAAACGAGGTTGCAAAAGAGATTAACCATAAGAGAGCTGGCATCGAGAAATATACTTATAAATCAATGACATTGTCATTGAGGTATCATTGGGAGCAACAGCAAATTAGAGTACACATACGAAAACACAAGTGTATGGATATAAGTGTAGAAAAGAGAAATGTAAACCAGTTCGTAAACATGCCCAAAAAAATTCTGACATGCATATATTCGTCGTAGACTCCCAATAAAATTGCAGAAATAATGTGTATGGATATGCCAATGAGAAAATAAGGTTAATGTTATCGCAAACATAACTTACACATCTTCAACATACTTTCCAAACACAGAAAAATTAATTAATGCTATAACGATACCATAGACAGCTGGGCTAGTTAGTATGTATTCATACTGAAACAGCGCGAAGAAGACACATATGAAATGAGTAAACCGGAAAAAACAGCACTTGTTCTGTCCAATGTACTCGCTTCGTCCGTCTCTACTTCGCCCTGTATCATTATGAAGCTATACCGTGTAATCAAATCTAATACCCAAATGTATATTCCTAGTGATGTGTGAAATGGTACAAAGTCGCACAAACACATTTATTTGCTCTTTCATTTCAATGTCACACTGTGCCAAACATGGACTTTCTTTCCAGCGGCTTCTTACAACAAACGTCTCAATTACGGAGTCTCAGCTCAAAGTGGCAGGTTAAAGGAGATTAACTGATATTTTGTGTGCGACCAAAGAAAGTTTCTGTAGCAGTGTTTGTAATTTTGCGCTTTGACTGAGGGAGCCATGCTCCCTGATTTGTAAATGAGGAGGAGCCTGTCACTCCCCCTGTTCCGATGCCCCTGTACGCGCTTTAAATGGTTGTCCTCATTAATACATTCTGTTAAACAAGTTCAAGACATATTCACTTTCAGAAATTTTTTCCCTTACTGACATGTAAAGATCAAGCTGTTAAATCAAATCCAAACCAGAACTTTAGCAGGAATTGAACCTGAAGCCATACCGATAGCCTCAGCTCAAGTAAAGTTCGAACCAAAAGAAGAAAAAAAAAGTAACAACAAGTGGTTTGGGACAGAATATTTGAAGCAAATCTGGCAACAGTAGAGTAAAAAAAAAAAGTTGTTTTCTCATTTATGTTGTGACTGTAGTATACCTTTGCTGGCTGCAGCAGCAACTACAGGCAAACATGACAATGCTACCACAAGCTAAACAAAAAATGGTCTATCTCTTCAGAACTGAACTGGAATGTCATCTGAGCATGAAAAGTTTTATATGACAACCAATAAATACACTGATGGACACAGACAAGGTTTCCGACTTGCAACTCTAATGCCAGAAAAGAAGATTAAAAGGACACGCAGAGCACAAAGCAGCCCCACAGGCTCACCCTTACCAGTAGAATCTACGCCTTCTGGAAGACTGTCCTGTAAAGTTTCCTCGTCAGTAGCTGCGCCACTCTCGGCAACCCCTACAGAGGTTAGGCTGCTGCTACCAGTGCTCTTCTTGCTGCCTTTCTTTTTGATGAGGAGTGTGGACTTTCTGAACAAGCGAGGCTCCGATGATGCAGAATGCTCCATGTCCAGGGCTTCCATTGGTCGATATACTGCAATAGCAATTGGAAATCGTATCATATACAATGATGTATGTCTATTGCTGGCAAGAGTTTTGTGTTCATTGCCTTTCACCCTTGCTTCACTCTGCGCTGTATGTAACAGAGTGAAACTTGTTTTGTAAAAGAAAAAGCATGACCTATGTACTTACCAACCTGTTATGCTAGCAGCTAATCAACTAACAGTGACATTACGATAGTCAGCAAGCATCTACATCCATTTACAGTAAACATCTACAAACATCCCCCCCCCTTCGAGCATTACCAATGTGAATAAGCACTTCACCTTGTATTTGGAACCACGCTCCTAATCTAACACAAGACTTCCCCTTTCCTCCAGTTTCGCTCCTTAAGGTGCAGTAAGTGCAGTCACTAGGCATCTAAGCTTTGCAGAAAAGAAAGCCTCTCAACAGAAGTAGGTGCAGGTTTGCAACCAGCAAGAGCGCAACTTAGTGCAAAGAAAAGGAATGGGGGTTATGGGGCAGAATGGTTCTCCAGCAGTAAGAATGCTTGTCTGGCGACTTTAGCTTCAATGGCTCAATCCACTACAATGCTGTTTGTACACGCAGCCTCACTCAGCAAATGTAGCTGCCTTGCCACTTGTGCATCTGACCTCTTGTTGCAGCACATTGCACTCCTATTTGAACCATTCGGCACTGTGAGGTGGGCATGCTGTTACTACAATGAGTGTCTACACAAGCCCTGTTGCATGTATAATGGTACAATGGCATGCATAGTGGTAAATTATCGCCCACTGCAATATATAACATTTCATTGCGCATCGTTTGTTTATGTTATACTCATATTTTATACTCTATCTTTTGAAGACGAGGTATTCTTTGGCGACTTCTCATGGGATTGGCATTTCTGGGATTTGGCTATCTTGTAACCACTTCCAGAAAAAAAAGATTTTTAGTTGACTTGTAGATGTCACATGAATATGAAAATGGTATGAAATTATACCTCCTCATGCCCAGAACACGTAGCAATAGTCAGCAACTAAGGATATAAACAAAAAATTCACCGATGATTACGATACCCTCTAATGCGTAATCTGCACGAAGCTATATACGTGTTTTTATTTCGCGATGTATTGTGGCAAAGAATTTGAGAGAGACAGGTAGCAGAGACGGCAATTGTCGAAAATCTGATCTGCGGGTCAAGCGCGTCAGCTTTTATATATGACTCGTCGAAGGCTCCACTGTAATCGCTGGTGCCACTTGGCTTCCAGAAAGTACTACACAATTTGCGTTGCACGTACAATCAGATTACAAAACAATCGCAAACCATGAAAATCGAAACAAGCGCGAACGAGACCAAACCAAGCAAACCAAACAAGCGAGAGCTAGAGATGACACGAGCAGACGATAGTACAAAATGAGTGGCCCGGCTGAGACCAGATAGGAGTACTCAACGAGCGGTCGGGCGGGCCCATATGAAGCCAGTTTCCCGTGCACACGTCACTGAACGAGCCGCTCTCATTGGTCTCTGCTGTTCGCGGCTCGTGTCTCGCTCTATCATCCTTCAACATTGTGCTCATTCGCTCCGCTACGCCGACGACAACGTTCGCCCCAGGAACGGGCCATTAAGAGCTGCACTCTAAAAGGCAGATAATTAACCATAAGCACTTGTAGAATATAATATTTTATGACTAGGACCATCTGTCGACTATGCACTAACTTACACGTGCACGCGGAGTATCCCAAATGTTTCCACACACCCCACACTTTTGTCGTGCGCATCAAGTTTGAGTGTGCACTATTTTACTACTAGCGCCATCTGGCAAGTATGCACTAACTTACAAATGCGCATGGGCTGTCCCAGGTGTTCCCGCACGCCCTACGCATCAATTTTGTGTGCCCTTGAAGACAAGGTACTGTTTGGTGACTTCACACGGGTTTCGCGTATCTGGTATCTGGCTATCTTGTAAGCACTTCCAGAAAAAAAAAAAGATGGGGTCAACCAATTGTCCACGCTAAAGACACCGTTGGCACAACTGCACATGAAATATGATTCGAATAAGATACAAAATAAGTTCATAATGAATACGAAAAAGAGACAGAATAGAGATATATAATCAATGTATATTGAATCATTGAATCAAGATATTGAATCATTTCAATCACAATGTACATCAACCTTGTCTTCTTCAGCGTTGACATTTCATTGACTTTCATTTTTTTCCTGAGTAAGCAAACATTCTATATTATTTCAATGTAGCTGCTGCACATCAGCAAATTTAGCACTGCTATTCATGAGTGATTGCATTGTCAGTATCGCAAAGAATATTCAACCATACTTTCGGTGTCCAAGTGCTTAAATTTTAAACCAGAAAACATGGCATTTGTGCTCAAGGCCATAACGTGATGGAAAAAGGTCAGCACCTTGGGTAGGTCCCTCCTCCTCTGGGTAGCTGGTTCTCCTGAGGAAGCGTTGCATTACTCTCCGGCTGCTGCCCTCGCGTGATTGAAGTCGTATGCTGAGACCCCGGTGTGAGTCGCGCTGTTGCTGGCTCTCCCGATGAGGTTCTCGCTGCGACTCGGAGCGCATGATAGGCAGAGGTCTTGGAGCTGTGCCTCCTGCTGGCACCGCCCCAACAGCACCTTCTGCTGCATCAAGCACAGCAGCAAATCAGAATACTTCATTTGGCATTCACTCAAGAGAAAAAATGTGCCAGGACAAATACAAAAAGTTACAGTGCAGCAACTTGATGAAGTTCTTGTCCCCTCTACTTGGCAATTAGCAAACAGAACTGCAGGTGTATGGACACATTCCAGCCATCCTTTGGGTAAAATTTTCTTCTATCATAAATTGGAAGCAGAAACGAAAAGCAAACTGCATAAATATAATACAAGTATGCATACACACTCACATATAGTATGTTGTTACTGAAATTGTGAGCTTAATTATATTATCACGAGTTCTACTAAAAATGTGTGCAAATATATAAGGAGAGACATGTACACATACAATGTGGAGCTGTCAACATGATGAATGTGCACTTGATCCTAAAAGCAGATATGCATGTGAATGCTTTACCTTGTTACATCAGTGTACTTCCTAACAGCAATACTATTCAGCACTTAATTTTTTTTTATGACACATACTAAAAGGAACGTTCAAGACTATTGATAAACACTGCCAACAAATTAGCACTGTAATGTCAAAAAGATTCCTTGATATCCTGTATTTGCCTTAGGCAACTTTGAATAGAAGAGATGACACAGCACCAGGATACAGGTACTCATCTAAATCTAGAGTTCTGCCGTGCCAATTGTGGGAAAATACGTTTGAAACAAAATGAAAGCAAACGTCCTTCATTACCAGATCACTGAGAACAAGGCATCAACATACCTATGCGCTCTCAATATATAAACAAGCTTATACTTTCTGAAAACTATCACAACTGTTATAGGGACTTTCCAGCTGCCCATTCACACCATCAGCTCAAATCCTTGCCATAGTAGCTCTTAGCAATTATATCATCATCAAATTGTTATGCCAGCCTTAAGAAGCTTTAGCTCGGGGCCTCCTATCTAAATACATGGAAAAGGAGAAATCGTTTTTTTTCCGGCAACCACTTCACTAAATTTGATAAGGTTTTTTGCATGTAAAAGAAAAAGTTAAAATCTAGTGACAGTTGGTTGCAAATTTTTTATTTATGCCGTCAATTTTTTAATAAAAACTGACAAAAATCTCAGAATTTCAGAAAACGAAACTATCATGTTTACAACTCTGTAACTCAGCAATGAAAAATGATGTCACAAATCTGTAAATTGCACCTAATAGTACATCTAAAGAGGGCAAAATTGATACATTATACATGGCTCTCAAATAGACCACTAATTTATGAGTAGGACGTTTGCAAAACCCTCGTAACCAATGTAACACATTCACATAAAATATAAATTGACATACCAAATTTGTCCGCTTTGGATGCTCTAATCGATGCAGGTTACAGAACTGTGATATCTGTTCTAGGTACAGAGCTACAAATTTTACAAATTTATAAACTTCGTGTTTCTATTTTTTTCAATCTGACAAATTTTTAAAAATTTCATTAAAAAGTTCATGTCCTAAATTGAAATTCCGCTTCCAACAGTGACTAGAATTTAACTTTCTATCGCAAATGCAACACATTTCATTAAAATAGACCCAGTGGTTATCTCAGAAAAGCATTCCTGCATATTACATGCATTTGAATAGACGGCATCGGAGTTGAGCCCGAGCTAAAGCTTCCTCTTAAAGTAACATATTTGAAGAAAACAAGGCAGCTTAACCGATACTGAACCAACTTTTGTTGCTTAAGAACTGCAGATAAATGGGAAGGTAGACTATCTTTTTCTTTAAAATGTGGCGCTCCAACCAATTTACTCACCAACACATCAACAAAGTGTGAGCAGTAATAGCAGTAACGATTCATGAGACAGCCACTTAAATGAGTGCTACAGTGCAGAAAACTGTGACAAACAAGCACTGAAGTGAACGAAGTTAAACAAAGCAGTTGGCAGAAAGAAGTGGAAACGGGACATGAAAGAGAGTAAAGCAAAAGCCCCGGCTGCTATCCACAGCGGTTGCAAACAGGCTAGTTGCATCAGCACAGCGATCTGGAGATATGGGACCAAGAGATATGGGACAAAGAGATATGGAGCTAAGGGAAGTGCTAGAAAGTATGACATAACATCTTGCAGTGTTCTGCTTGCTGTATTGAACAGCTCTGTCTCCGCACGTACATTGTTTGACATTAAAGCACATAGCTTGCCCAGGCCATAAGCTGTGCATTAACTACCAGGCTATCTTCACTGCGTATAACTCTCTGCGCATTTGCTATAGCAATAGATGGTTCGCATTTTGAGCAAAACTGAGAATTCTGTAGAGGTAGTCGCAGAAAAAAAAATTGCTCAAAATTTTACCCCGCATAATGAATGCACCCCCCAACTTTGTGCATATATTTCGGGAAAAAAAGTGCATTCATTATGCGAGTAAATACGGTAGTTAGAAAATGATCACAAGCTGTGGGAACAGCAACATGAAGTGTGGCGCGTGAGGAGCACGTGCTTCCATTTTCTTCAGCCTAGCACGCTGGCGTGCAATTGCTCGTTGCGACCCATGATGTGAGCTAGTGAGAGGTGCGGGAAAGGCACACGATGTCCCCTTCCCCCGTTTCAATGTTGGCTCCACGACACTGCAAAGTGAGCTTCCACCAGACCCATGGAAAAGGGGGAAGGTATCCGTCTCTCCACAAGCAGGACAGCCCTCTTGTAGAAGTAAAAAAAATACAAAAGAGTGTTCCTGAGGGAGGTACACTCTCTCTAGCCTTGATGGTCTCGAATGTCGGACTACCTGCCATGTCGTGAGTGAGCTCATCATCTGATGCACAATGTGTGAAGAGAGGTGAAGCCTATTTATTACCTTTATTATCAATTACAGTGGGTTTTTTTCTAAAAGTGCTTATTGCTTATTCTACCACCCCTAGCAATAAATACTGTTTGAGCCTACGCTACTGTTGTTCCTTATTGGTGCGAAACCACCATAGCTGTGATCTACTTGCACTATGAGTTGGAGAAGCAATACAGAGTGATTGAGTGTGGTGAGAATCAGGGCTTGCTTTCAGCCATAGCCGCAAGCACACAGCATACTCCATAAGTGTCACCAAAGAAGGGTACACCAAGACAAGACAAGAAGAGTCCCGCATAGCAGCGGTCCTGTCAAGCCACGCTGAGCTCACCTGATTCAACCGAGCCCATGCCTGGTGGTCGGCCAAGTCGAGTGATACTCTGATGGTCAGGTGTAAGTTCGGTGAAGCTGGGTCGGTGGGCACCACCTGGGACCATGGTACGTGTGAAGCTGACTGACTGGGACATCTCACCACCATGACCTTCTGCAGATGGCTTTCCACGCTCCAGTTCTCCTCCTGCCAGGACCAGAAACAAGGTCAGCATCATTGTCATCAATAGTAAGCAGTGTATGTCCAAATGATCAATGCCATTCTATACTAATATCAAGTACTGTGTAAGGAGAAACTGCAATGCATCTGAATGTAGAAGAATGCTATAAAGAGACTTATTACAGTGTTGTCTAAAAGCAAAACAAACAGTTGAAAAGCAATTTGTTGCAGTCCAGGAATTGAACTCTGGACCATTGCTTTTCCAAAGCAGTCTCCCAAGAAAGGCAGTGGTCCTGAGTTCGACCCCTGAACCACGCATAGTTGTTCTTCATATGTGAAACTTGCTTTTCAAGAACACAGAAGTGGGTTCCCTTGTAGCATTCCACTGCAGTTAGGTAGCCAGAAGTTGTTCTGCACAAGAATATTTTTCCACATGACAGATTTTACAGAACTTCTTTGAACAATCAAATGCTGCTGATGCTGATTTTAACACATGAAAACTACACCTGGGCTTTGAGGGATGTTGTGTGTTTTGGGTTAATTATAATCTTTTAGGGTTCTTTAACGTGCATCATAACAGCAGTACACAGGCGTTTTGGCAATCCGCCACCATTTCAATTCAGTCACCAGGTCCAGGAATTAAAGCTGCCATTTCATACTCAAAAAGGCAGAATGCTGTAACCACCGAGCCACCACAGGCTCTGCAGGACATTGCTGGGGTTAAGCGGCAGGACACAGATGGTCAGCAGTACAATGAAGACAGCGTTCTGCCTGTGTGAGCTGCCTACCACTCATCTTGCCTGTGCACTACGTATCTAATCAAAATAACATGTAATTATCCTGTGAATGCACTTCTCTCTACCTGTCTCTGTTACACATAGGTGGAAGTGAACGGGTAAACAAACAAACCCACAAACACACATATGCACACACATTTTATTTCTATAAATACAAGAGTTCTGGTAGGAACCATCAGCTCAAAGCTGTTGCAAACAGCTTGACTAGGCCGAGGGTCCATTTCAAGGCATACATGATGGTAACAAGAAGGCAGCACTATTTGTATGCATACAAAGTAAAAAGAATTACCAGTCACCTTAGAATACGCCAAAGAGGGTAAAGGCGAAAGCCTGCATTCTCAAGAGACATTCATCAAATTACTTGACATTCTCATTCGAATGCTTTGTCACTTATTACTTTTTTCCGACCGATGGTTGCATGCACGAGTTATTGATGCTACCTTAATTAACTGTGCCTTAATTAACCTCACCCTAACTAACATTAAAGGCCGTGGGTTCGACTCCCACCAAAGGTTGTGGGTTTGAGTGCCTTAATTAACTGTGCCTTAATTAACTTTGCCTTAACGCCAAAGCTGGTGAGTTCGACTCACAAATAAGCTCAAGGGTTCGACTCCCACCAAAGGTCATGGGTTGGAGTGCCTGAATTTGCTCTTTCTTAATTAACACGATGACGACGGTGACCTGCGCACCATCAAAGTTGTTGCATGAGCGGTTGCATATAGGTAAAACATGATGCAGGGTTGGTGTAGTAAGTGAATTACTACACCGAGTCGTCATCGTGTACGATTGCACTTCGACGACATGGTTTTCACTCAAGGACGTCGAAAGCCGACTGAACGATGACACATATAAGGCTTTCGCCTTAAACAAAATTAAAACAAGTGGAAGCACAAAAATAAATAAATATTAAGGCATGTGAACCTGTGAGCAGACAATGATTCACGGGTTATTTGCACATTCTTTACAAGGTGGAGAGTGAACAGCTTGCACAAGCAGAATGTTGTCTTCATTATCCTAACGACCACGTCCTTCGCTCTGTTGCTTCATAACAATATGTACAAAAGTAACAAAGAAGAGAAAAGGTAGTCATTTTTCTTATAAGGTTGAACTCCTGACTTAGGCAGCCACCAATAAATATGGCGGCAACTTTGTTTTCCTAGATTGGGTATGAACTCACAAGATTTATCAAAGTTATAAAAGCTATATCATATTATGTGCGTAAAGGTAGAAGGGGACTGAGAACTTGTACCAACAAGTGAAATGCCAATGAGCTCTGAAGCTTGAATTCTGCCATTTGCGAATGTCTGCTTTGTCTTTCTTTAACTGCCATATTTGCTCAAACTTGCAAGGAATACCTAAATATAGCTTTCATTGTAACAGCTAGAGGTGAAAGAACTATAATGGTCTCACTTAACATGAGGTGGAGGACAGGATGAGCATGTTTGCAGCTCAAAACTGTAATAAGTAACAACAAGAATAAGTAACATGGAGAAAGTGTCGATAATCACCAAGTTTCCAGGCAACAAGGTCCTCCTTCAGCGTCTTCAGTTCATTCACAAGGTCGACAAACATGCAGCCAAAGCTTTTAGGAGTTGGCAGATTTATTCCTTTGATCTTATCCCGGATGAGCTGCTGGTAGTAATACTCTTGTTCATTGTCACATATGGTCTGCAAGATCTATAAAAATAAAAATGAAACTTGGTGTACCTACATACTGCACACATATAGGCTCAGCCTGTTTGAACATTGCATTTTAATTTTGTCCATTTGCAGCACCACATGGTTCTGCAGTATTACACAGTGTTAAAATGCAAGACATTACCTTTGTCAGTGCCAGCACAACACTCTAAAAGTAGTACGGGAAGCTGGGCCTGTGTGCGCCCTATGTGGAGCTGACACGGCCCAACATGGAACCTACATGGGCCCACTTCTTTTACCATTAAGAGATGGCTCTAGGACTGAATGATCACTGTCCCTTGTTTGGTATTCAGAGCATGGTTACATACTTTATTAATCTGCATGCATAAGATAAATTGCACAGTAGAATCATGCAACAGTATGCAGGACTTGCCTTATATTTAATAAGTGGAAATAGTAGCACGTAAAGAGGTGTGCGATGAGTAACCACAAAATCAAGAAAGCTCCAAAGAGCAAGTCCACCTAGAATGAAACAGTGGGAGTAGATTAAACAATTGTCAATGACTTTTAAATAATTTTCCTTGAAGTAAGAACAGGGTGCAGCTGAACTCAAAAAAGCACATGACATGAATATACACTTTAACAAAATCATTTACACAGTCATAAAAACCAAACAAGACTGACAAGAATAAGACACAAGTAGTACTGCTTCAACATTAAAGGCAGCCTATGCATACAGCAATGTTTAAGCTCAAAATTATGAGAACAAAAACACTCTAACAAGTAGCCCTCTTGGTGCATGAATAGATGTCGTTTTCACCTCTGCAGGCAGCATTTTTTAATGTGCTATACGGTCCTAGTAATGAAAGTAGGTTGTATTCAATACTCATAAGCCACTATTAAATACAACGATTTGTTTACAGACACGATCGTTACTACGCAAAAACCAACTTTCATGGCCCCTTGAGAACATGACGGTGACGCTAATTTAAGGAAACCAGAGAGCAGCCAGATCAGGCTGCCCTCCCATTCGTCTCGTAGAACATTCATGTCAAATAAAAATGTTTTAAATCAATCAATCACCACCCAAACAGAAAGTTTCAGCGAAGTATATGGTATACAGGAACTCTGATAATGTTAGCAGTGCACAACAAGAGAGAAGGATACAGTCCAGGCAAAAGTCTGTTTATACTTTATCCGAAAGTGTGACAGCTCACCTTGCAGCCTGTTTCCCAGCTCACGAATGCATCGAGCAATCCGGTGCCAGTCACTTAAAAGTTGCCTCTCATAACACACAATCAAAATTTTCAACCCTGCAATTTAAAGGATAGCTACGTCAGGCACGTTAGGCAGAAGAACACACACATACACAAAGAACAGGCAAACAAAATATGCTCAAACCTTCTTACAATGATCTAGCACTAAGAGAATAACAGTACACATTACATGTACAACTTCTGTTAAAAAAAAAAATGAAGCTACTGCCCACACTGTAACAGCTGACTCCTGGACATATGTGCAACCTTCTATTGAATCCACATTGTCTGGAAACTCTGAAGCCAAGCCTCAGAGTCATCTAGCACTCGGAACTAGATGGGCATGACGATACAGCCAGTAATGAGCAAGGCTTGTCCTCATAGTGGCTTCACTTCTTTCAAAAAGGGACATAGCTGGTAGCAAAAGTAGCACTTCATTAGTGCAACATCACAACATGAACAAGTGTGTGAATATGCCTTAGTCTAAAATAATGCAGTTACCAACCCTTGGAAATCTCAAAATGAAATGCTAAGATGCCAAAGATTCAAACAGTGAAAGTGCAGCTGAAACAAGATTTCAGTAAGCGAGGGGTTAATGGCTGCAGGTTAATATTGAGAATTACATAGAACATTGATTACAAAAATGTTTGCTTATTCATCATATAAGCAATCAAGATCTCAACCTATGCTTCAGCAATTCTTGCCGATTCCCTTTCCACAGTGGCGCATTGACGTGAGGGGCTTCGGGGGTTGTAACCCCCCCCCCCCCCCCCCCGAGGCCGACTTAACCCCTCCTTTTATTTAACCTCTTTTCTTTCCTTGCGCATTTGAGTACTGCAACTAAGATGTAAGATGCACAATCGTCTGCACACTCGCAAAAAGCGCATTTCTCGACAATTTCCCGTGAATAAATTGAAATTAGTGCTGTTTAGATGGTATTGGCAAACTGTCAGAGATCCCCTGGCAGAGATCCTGGGTGCGCTACTGCCTTTCCAGCACTGTGTGACGCAAATGTTGACAGTCTGATAACTTGACATGGCTGATAGATCTATGTTAACAGAGAAAGCATGAAGCTTAGATTGACAATGCAGGAGGCAGCTGCAATGCATGTCCTCAAATGAAGTGAGAGAGGTAGCCCCTGTCATCTTGACTTCGTCATTTGCTGCTACCAGAAGAAATCAAAGCATGTCATTGGTTTCCTTTTCATTTTGCAGTTAAAAAAGAAAGCATAACGAATAGAGCTGGTGAATATCAGCAGTTATGTTTACTGCACAAAAGTAGTGTGGCAACATTCTATATCAAAGGCTGTCACACACCTCCAAAAATCTTAAGAGGCCACACTAGCTTAAATACTCCACAGGTCATGCTAATTTTATACACACAAATCAAAGGAATCAAAGTCACATTGTGTTATTTAGCCAGTTATGCTCAAAGTTAATTTAAAACTTGAATAGCCATGCTGGCGAAGGCCAGATACAAAAACTGTATGACCAGGGGTTTATATTCAAAAGTGAATGCAAAAGATAACTGTGGAATGCAGAAGATACATCAGAGTAATTTGTGAATCTGGTGTCTGCAGCAAATGTCTGTGCATGCATGCTCACCAAGGAATCCGATTTGGTACAATGAGCTTCTGACAGCACTAGAAGACTTCTCGCGTGTCGAAGCAGTGTTCTGCTGAGCCTCTGATGGTGGCTTTCCCACAGCACTGGATGGATGGTGCTTGTGGGCTCCAGGAGGAGACAAGGCATTCAACACCACAGTCAAAGCAAACGAGATGTCCATCTGGCGCATCTTGGGTACATCTGCACAAAGTACATGTCATGTCATCTGTTGTGACCAACATCTCTCTATACTGTAACAGTTGAAGCTGAAAAAAAAAATTAAGCCGCCAGATGCTGTGCAGGTTTTTTTATTTTTTTTATTTCATTTATTTTTTTATTGTCAGGTACTGCTGCCCATCATGGGGCTATAGCAGGAATGGAAAATAAAACAAGCACAAGCACAAAATGACAAATGATAAATGCAGTAAAAAACATTAAAATACAAAGCATATTACAATGTAGACCGCTTATAAGGTAAGTCGCCGGAGTCGTGAATATCTGCACTATAAGCAGGTACTGCACTATAACCAAAACAACGATTTTCAAGCCCTGCACGTATGCAAAACATGTAAACCAAGCAGCCGCGCATATCCGAGAATCGAAGCGTGCAACTGGGAGTTTTGCATCCGTTTAAATTTACGTTGAAAGTTTAATGTCCAAGTACCGACGATCTTCGCATGAAGCAGACAAAGTAATAATTTTAAAAATACGTCTCAGTTTCGCCCGAAAGGCGAAGCATCAATTACGATAGCAAATTAGTAGAGAGCTATAAGGAGTAGGGATAGTAGTTTTATCGGCTGCATAAACTTGACACATTCGCTTACTAACTGAATTAACAAGCGTGGTGTCAACGCGCACAAGCAAACATGAATAGACTTGATGATCGCAGACAACCACTGTCAAAACGCGGGCGTGGGGAAACGCGGCCACCGCAGTGAGCGAAGGTTCGTGCGGTCTATCGCTTCAACGGAAAATGAGCGGCGTAAGCACAGCGCATACAAAGGTCAGAGCCGTGTGGAGATCGCTTTCAAGATACAGTGCGTGCGACAACACCGACAGCCGGCACAGGCGCGAATGCATTTGTTGGCAGAGTAGAAGCAACCCCCCCCCCCCCTCCCTCCCTCCCATGCTGCCTTCCCGCTTTGCACCTTTCGCGTGGGAGATTGCGTCGCTAGTTCCCCTTGCGCCTGGTTACAAGATACACATTTGGTGCCGCAGCACAGCGTCGCCCCGCCTCCTTCCCATACCCCCACGGCCTGTCGTGTGAAGGAAGTCGCGTTTGCTTTCTCCTGTGCGTTCGCTCTCCGTGAAGGTGCGCGTTCCCCGCGCGCTTTATTGTTCTTCCTGAGTGTTCCCATGATCTGATACTGGGCATGGACTTTTTGCAAACGAATGGCGCAATTATCGACTTGCAAGAATCTCGCGCGTTGTTTTCTACAGAAAATGCTGTTGCCATTTCTGATACGGAACAGCCACATATTTCCTCGCTGCGTATTGTGGATGACCATGTGACGGTGCCGGCGTGGTGCAGTGTGACTGTTGTTGTAAAGAGCGACGTATTTCATGACCACGAGGGACTTGCAGACGGAAATATCGGGCTGCTACTGGAAAAGCAAATATGCGTGGCAAGAGGCATAGTTCACCTGTGTAACAGATGTGCGGATGCCCTCTTGCCTAACTTTAGCAATGAGGCACAACATGTGGCGAAGGGAACAGCCATAGCGTCTCTTCATGACTATGCACAACTTGCAGATGTGTCAACCCTCGATGCAGCATCACCAGCTTCTGCCACTTTAGACAGTGTCCTTGCCTCTATCGATATTGAGCGACAAAGATATAAGATTGTGAGCTTGGTCACACAGTTTGCTGAATGCTTTTCGACTTCATCGAAAGTCCGTCGTATTCCCATCGCAAAACACCACATTGTAGTCGAAGAACCAGCAAGACCAGTACGCCAACACCCGTACCGAGTGGCTCCAAAAGAAAGAGAAGCGATAAGAAGTCAAGTACAGGAAATGCTCAAGGACGATGTAATACAGCCATCCAATAGCCTTTTGGCATCTCCTGTAGTCCTGGTCAAAACGAAGGATAACACCTTACGATTTTGTGTTGATTACAGGAAGCTCAACCTTGTCATGAAGCGGGATGTTTATCCACTCCCACGCATCGACGACACCTTGGACAAACTACGAAATGCCTACTTCTTCTCTTCTTTAGATCTCCAAAGCAGATACTGGCAGATCGAAGTGGACGAGCGAGATCGTGAAAAAATGGCATTTGTGACCCCGGATGGTCTATACGAGTTTAAGGTGCTTCCATTTGGTCTGTGCTCTGCGCCCGCCACCTTCCGGCGGATGATGGACACTGTTCTCTCCGAACTGAAATGGCAGTCGTGCCTCGTCTACCTTGATGATGTCATGGTCTTCTCCACTACATTCGAGCAGCACGTGCAGCAGTTCTGGATGCTATTCGCACGGTGGGGTTGACCATAAAACCCGAAAAATGCCACTTCGGCTTTCGCGAGCTCCGCTTTCTCGGACACATTGTCAGTGCTGAAGACGTCCGCCCCGATCCTGAGAAGATCACTGCAGTAGAAATGCTTCCGAAGCCAAGAGACAAAAAGCTATTACAGTGGAATCTCAATGATACGGTCACGGCTAGTACGAATTTCCGGATGATACGAATTTTCCTGTGGTTCCGGCTGAGCCCCATTACTTTGCAACGTGCTAGAGAACGGTTGTTACGAATCGATTTCCGACCCGCGTCAGTTGATACGAATAAACGCTGCCCCACCGACGGCCACGAAAAAGAACAGCGCGCAGTCAAGCGCTTTCTCGCTTTCTCTTTTGGTGCGTAGGCGCGGATGCGGCGCCGGACAGCGCGGAGGCCGCAACTGGGCGCGAGGAGTTTGACGCGGTGGCGGTTTTCTTGCTTTTGCGGGTGGCCGCCGCAGCGAGCGAAGGTTCGTGCGGTCTATCGCTTCAACGGAAACTGAGCGGCGTAAGCACAGCGCATACAAAGGTCAGAGCCGTGTGGAGATCGCTTTCAAGATACGGTGCGCGCGACAACCCCGACAGCCGGCACAGGCGCAAAGAACAAGAACGCATTTGTTGGCAAAGTAGAAGCCCCCCCCTCCCTCCTTCCCTCCCTCCTGTGCTGCCTTCCCGCTTTGCTCCTTTCGGTGGGAGATTGCGTCGCCAGTTACCCTTGCTCCCGGTTGCAAGATATGCATTTGGTGCCCCGCAGCACAGCGTCGCCCCCCCCCCCTCCCTCCATCCATCCCTCCTTCCCTCCCTCCCATACCCCCCGGCCTTTCGCGCGACGCAAGCAGGGCCGGGCTCGACTGGTGCGCCTGGCCATGACGGAAGTCGCGTTTGCTCTCCGCTGTGCGTTCGCTCTCCGTGCGTGAAGGTGCGCGTCCCCCGCGCGAAAGGCGTGCTTTCATTCGCACATACGGCGCGCGGTGACGATTTTATCGCCCTTGGACTCATGCTCCACGTCTCATGCTCCTCCTCCGCATCGACTTCATTGATCTCCTCTCCCGTCGGTGGGTGCACCTCGTTGGGAAGCGTGCTCGCTACCGCCCTTGTCGGCGAGATTTTCCAGCAGAAGCCGCATTATAACCGGTGTTTCGTCTCACGCGGCTGCACTGTAAGTGGTATGCGTATACATGGAGTTCTATGGGAGGGTAAACGGGAGTCGGAAAAGGCCGCGTTGTAGCCAGTTCTGCACTATAAACAGTTACGTTATAAGTGATCTATACTGTAAATGCTTTTTACGTACGCGTGCCTGAGTGAGTTCACCTCCTACTCTTTAATTTAGCTAGTTTTAATTGTGTTTCGATGATACGAATTTCGGCTAATACGAATATTTTTCGTGACCCCGTGAGATTCATATCATCGAGATTCCACTGTAGATGTTTCCTGGGACTGTGTGCCTACTACAGGCGTTTCATAGAAAACTTTTCTAAAATCACCGAACCACTCACACGACTGACAAAAGAAGATGTCCCTTTCGTGTGGGAGAAAGAACAAGAAGACGGATTCTCTGAGTTAGGACGGCGTTTGCAGAGTCCTCCTATACTTGCCCATTTTGATGAAAATGCCGAAACAGATATCCACACTGACGAGAGTAACGTTCGTCTCAGAGCTATACTTATTCAGTGGCAGAATGAAGAAGAAAAAGTCATCGCGTACGCAAGCCGTACCTTATCGAAAGCCGAGACAAATTACTCAGCTACAGAAAAGGAATGCCTGGTGGTTATATGGGCCATCAGTAAGTTCCGGCCATACTTATATGGCAGACCGTTTCGAGCCATCAGCGACCATCATTCATTGTGTTGGCTGGCGAACCTCAAGGACCCTTCTGGAAGGCTCGCTAGATGGAGTTTGCGTCTACAGGAGTATGACATCACGGTCGTTTACAAGTCCGGTCTCAAGCACAATGACGCTCATTGCTTATCACGCGCACCAATCGAATCGACGTCACCTGAATACGAGCAAGATTTCCCATTCCTTGGGGCTGTGAATACGGCGGAAATGGCTCATCATCAGCGTACTGATCCGGAATTACTCCTGTTCATCGAGTACCTGGAGGGTCGACAAGTTAAAGTGCCTCGAGTTTTCGTCCGTGGATTGTGTTCGTATGTCCTCCGGAACAACGTCCTCTACAAATGAAACTTCGAGCACAGTGGTGAGACGTTTCTATTTCTCGTACCATCATCACTGCGAGCCGAGATCTTAGAAGCTTGCCATGATGACCCTGCAGCTGGTCACTTAGGCGCTGGTAGGACTCTGGCGAGAATCCACCAGAAATATTACTGGCCCAAGTTGATGAATTCAGTGCAGCACTATGTCAAATCGTGCCGAGATTGTCAAAGACGGAAAACACCCCCACTCAAACCAGCAGGTTTTCTGCAACCGATACAGCCACCAGCAGCGTCATTTGAACAAATAGGAGTGGATTTACTTGGACCATTTCCCGTTTCAACCTCAGGAAAGCGGTGGATTGTGGTAGCAACCGATTATCTGACCCGGTATGCTGAGACATCTTCTCTTACAAAAGGAACCGCCATTGAAGTGGCTCAGTTTTTTGTCACACACATAGTGTTACGACATGGCGCACCCAAGGTAGTCATAACAGACAAAGGAACAGCTTTTATGGCCCGTTTGATGCAGTCTGTTATGAAACTAACACATATTGCTCATAGGAAAACCACAGCGTACCACCCGCAAACGAACGGCCTGACTGAACGGCTCAATAGAATGCTCGTTGACATGATCTCAATGTACGTGGACGTAGAGCATCGGACCTGGGACAGTATTCTACCATATGCTACCTTTGCGTATAATACTGCAGTACAAGAGACGACACAGTTAACGCCATTTGAACTTGTTTACGGTCGAACAGTAACAACGACACTACACGCTATGTTACCTATAAACAGCAGCGAAGACGACCCTAACGTTAGTGAATACATAGAAAGGGCCGAAGAAGCACGGCAGTTGGTAAGGCACCGTATCGTACAACAGCAGTACGTCGACGCAAACCGGTACAACCTAGGGCGAAGAGAGGTGCAGTACAACCCCGGAGACAAAATGTGTGTATGGACGCCTATACGTATACCCGGTCTTTCGGAGAAGTTACTGCGCCGTTACTTTGGCCCCTACAGAGTACTTCGCCGGCTAAGTCCCTTAAACTACGAGGTAACTCCTGAAGGCCAAGTCTGCTCCACACGACGCAGGACTCGCCCAGAGGTCGTACACGTAGTACGAATGAGGCCTTACCATGAAAGGCATTGAATAACAGAATTTGCACATGCGATCAAGCCTAGCACTGGCCATCCTCTGACCACTGTCCCTTTAAAGCAGTTCGCCTCTCTAGGCCCTTTCGACGCATCAGGAGGATGCTTCTTCGGAGAAGCCTAATGCCGCCAGCATTGCGAGAACAAAGACGACCGCCACATCCTAACTGTGTTTCAAAGAGCCGCCACACCGCAAGCGCCAAGCAAAGCACTGCAAGACAACGCTGGGCCGGTGGTGACGGACCGGTGGCTCGTGTGCGAGAATCGTACGACTGGCACGCGACAGGAGGCGACAAAGAGGAAAACGAGGTTTAAAGAAGTGAAGCTCGAGGGACGCTTTTGTTGAGTGTACAACCTTTAGTTGACGGGCACAGGTTCGCCTAGAATAAATTAGTTTTTATAGAAACAGCTGTCGTAACTGTTGGTTACAATATTTATATACAGTATAGACTGCTTATAACGTAAGTCGCCGGAGTCGCGAATATCCGCGCTATAAGCGGTACCATACTATAACCAAAGCAACAATTTTCAAGGCCCACACATATGCAAAACATGTGCACCGAGCCGCCACGCGTATGCGGCAGTCGAGGAATGCGGCTAGAACGTTGGCATTCAATTTCCAGTCGAATCTCGTTAATTCGAACCAAATCACGCCGCGGTGCCTCCGACCGGCATTGCTCCGGCACCGCCATAGAGTAAAAGCTTAGGATAGACCCCTCAATGTCGCGCGCGAACAAAATAAAAAAAAGAAAGAAAAAAAATGCGGCGGAAATTTTCCCCTCTCTCAAATGGCAAGGTCGCCGATTCTGCGTTGCGCCAGAACACGCGTGTACGTGCCGATGTCTCAGCCATGCTACCGTAGCCACACGTAGAAAATGGCAGTGAAACCTTCTTTCTCCTTTATGCTTCCTCTACTTTCTAGTCACGTGTTGACCTTGCACGCTGCGGCTACGACGCAGAGGGAAGCAGCGGCGGTGTCCTAGGCCGGCCAACGAAACTGCCCACGCCGGAAAACGCCCGCTTCCCAATCGATAAAGGCAAAAAACAAAACTTCGAGGAGCTGGTGCCAGGCCGGCTGGAGCGGCAGCGCCTGCACGGCGGCGGGCGCACACGGTGACAGTCGAAAGTGAGGGAGCTACGAGGGAGGGCGAGGGGAGCCACCGAAGCGGCGGAGTTGCCGAGGAGAAATCCGCTTCCCTGCTGCCCTCCTCCCTCACATTCCACGGTCTCCGCAGTGCGCCCTTCGCCGTGCCGTGCCGGCGCCGCCCGCTCCCTGAAGTTCCGTTTACTGCCGTTATCGTTAAGCGAGCGTTGGCCAGCGTTGGCAGTTTCGTGGCCATCGCTCGCTCTGCACCCAGTGATATTTCACGACTCGCGCTCAAGATTCTGGTTTCAGCCTCACTGGCTGTCCAATCGCACCACGTGCCCACTTCGTCTCTCTTTCTTCCTCGAGCACTCCTTGGGGTGCCCGTTTCAGGGGAGCGTTCGCCGTCTCCGCTGACTTCCGTACTCCCAGGCAGCCGCACTGTAACCGGTATTTCATTTCCTGCAACTGCACTATAAGCGATACGTGTATACATGGAGTACTATGGGAAAATTAACGGGAATCTAAAAAGATCGCACTATATCCAGTCCTGCACTATAAGTGATTATGTTATAAGTGGTCTATACTGTATTACCTTTACTAACAGTTACACAGGAAACTTCGTGTTACCTCGAAAGTTTGTTCACTGAAGTGACGAGCTTATATGAGTATTTGCACGACCTTAGAGTAAGAGACAATTCAGTTTTACAGCCTGAGTCCCCTCGCACCGCCAAGAGACTGCTGTCTCTTGCTTAAGCCATGCGACAAGCGGATTCAGTTAAACACGTTATGGAGATACATGTGTTTTGTGCGTATTAAGTTGCACAAGGAGACATCTATGAAAAAGCAATGTAATGCCTTGTAAAAGATTTAATACAAAAGATACAATCAAGAAATCTTTTCCTGACGAAAGGTCAGTTATTGAGAAGATAAGACATAACATAAACATTAAACAATATATAACAATTTCTGAAGACAACTTATGACTAGAATTATTAGCATAAGTATAATGTGATTCCATAACGCCACAGTTTCATTACATGTCCAAGCATACTTTATGCCACTGGTTTCGTTTATTTTCTGGAGGCACAACAAAGGATTATAGAGTAAAAATTATCAGGTGCCCAAATAAGTAAATATATTAACAATTAAATAAATAAGACATGCGATATCTCAAAAGCGCGAAAGGACTCGATAGCAAATATAGGAACAACGTGGATTGTGTTATTGAGAGGCAAATTCAGCATAGGACGAATAAAAATTAATAAGGAAAATGCACAGACTAGGGAGTTTTATAAATAGCGCAACCACGCGTCTTTTCTAACCCAATTGCCCTTACTCTGCTTGCGCTGTTATAGACCCCATTTTTGTTCCTTTGTATAACTTTTTGCGTTGTTTTCTAAGCCAGGTGGTTTGCTTTGACTTGTACATTGGTGCCTTTCTCTCTCCTATTAAAGACATCAGTTCGTTGTCTGATGCGATGATTTCACCATCATTGAAAAAGTGTTCATTCGGGGTCTGGCAATGAAGTCGTCGGCAATCTTAATCAAATTGATTTTGCGGGAGAGTTTTTTGTGGGCATAAAAAATTGCCAGATGGTTCAAGCGGGCTTGTCCAGTCGTTGACCGCAAGTACATTTTCAGTCACTGAAGGCAAATAAAGGACCTCTCGGATGTGGTCGACAAGACTGGTATGGCCAACGCAATTTTTTTAGCTTGGCCATTTCCGGCAAAAGGTTTTGCAGGTGTTCGCCCTTGCCCCCCGTAAACATGTGCACGACGTCCCCAAATGTGTGCAATGATGCCGGCCTTTACTGGCTTAAAATGTCAATCAGCATATCTCTGCAAAATCAGGCGTCCTGGTTCAAGGTCGTCACCGTAGAACTATGTTAGACATGCTTCGTCTTCCTTCTCTATGGCAAGCTGCTCAATTTGGGACTTATGCTGCCACATATCAGCTGGATACCTGTTGTTTAACAAATACAGCACTGTGTCAAGTACTTCATAGAACCTCTGGCGGGACATGTCACTCGCTGATGGAAACACGTGAGCTGAGGAACCTTCTTGATAGCGGCGTGGAGTCTTCTTTCGCCTAGCGGCTAGAACACACGGGTCCTCAACTTCTACTTTTCCTGCCTCTGCCATACATATGTGGGTCACACGCTTCATTTTGGAGTTAATCTGCGCCGAGTTCAAGCTTAGGCCATCCGAGATGGCTGGTCCCTTCGCGTGCACTGTCTCCTTGCACGCCTAGTGTTATGTTTCCGCTGGTGCTTATACGGTGGAAAATATGCTTCCTTTTCAGCATCAGACGGGTTCTGGTGAAGTATGATAAGCGAGGTGCTCACTATTGATTTTGTCGTTGGTGCTCATGCTGTGTTTGTAGCCGGTGCACACTGCAACGTCCGCAGACGCGGTAGAAGCGAGCTCGACGCCTGTTTTCTATTTCTCCTTTTATTGTGACAGCAATTGTATCGACATCCCAGGCAAATTTTCGCTGTCATCGTTGTCGTGATATTCTGCATAAAGTCCAAAAGTCATATGAGTGAGCCACACACTACGGGTGCGAGAAAAAGCCCATAACCCTGAGCAGTAACACTTGATGGACATTATCTTCCCACGCGCTCAATATTCGGGTTAGTTGGAGGTCACATGATCAAATGCACACATGGGGAGGAGAGCACGCGTCTTCTCATCTAGCCCTGCCACAGCTGCAAATTGCTGTGTGCAGTTGACGCTTACACGGCCCACGTGCCGTATCCAATTGTTGGTAATCATTGGGGAGTGCAATGATCAAGGGCGAGCAGGGATGGCTGCTAACTACATGCATGCTGTCTTCCTTCTTAGGCTGTTTTTCCGCGCCCCAAGTGTTGCAGATCGCATAGCCTAAGTTAAGAGACAGGGGTAATTGGAGATCGCTGACAGAAGCCGTCCTGTAGTGGACATAAAAATATGCAGATGATGATGATGATGAATCTAATTTTCGGAGTCGCGGTGAATCGCATGGCTGTACGAACATTTCGCCCCCGCTGCCGGCGTTCATCATAATGCCAGCGTTGTGATAGCGACTGCTCGTGGTCATCCAGCGAGATATTTAAAGGTTTACATGGTCCGTGCATTGCACAATGTTTGTTATTTTAGTTAGTGAGTAAATGTTACTACAATTCATATAGGCGATATAATCAACGTACAGATCGACTCGTGTGAGGGCCGCACTTTTTTGCCGCAATTTTGACGAGCCTTACAAGGGACCGGGCCTTTTTATCTAATTTTGCCAACTGCGAGTATGAAATCCGCCATAAACATCTGCGATCGCCTCCTCTCGCCATCTATAGTTGTGTACAACTTTAGAGGGTACCCGCATTTGCCCCTCAAAGGCGGATGCACACGAGCATCCACCAATGGGTGTGCACTCTAGGCCGACGGAGGACATGGCAGCCCGCACTTCGAGCTGGGCCGAATCGCGTCAGTGGGACTAGTTCTTTAGTCGTGGGGGAAATTGGCTGCTACGCTTCAGTGGTCAGGACGGGGTGCCTCTCCTGTCTTCTTAAGTTATAACCGACTATTGTTTATATATATAGTTGCGACGTGCGAAGGTACGGCGCGCAGGAAAATTCGCAGTGGAGCGCGATCGGAATAGTGCTGAACGCGATTGCTTCTCGGTTGTATTTTTATTGCGATAGCAATTATATGAACACTTCAAGCGGATTTCTGCCATCGGCGGCATCGTCGCCGTCGCCGTGAGGTTCCGTATAAAGTCCAAGGGCAATAAAATCATCACCGCGTGCCATATGTGCGAGTGAAAGCGCGCGGGGGACGCGCGCTATCACGGTAAGCGAACGGACGGCGGAGAGCAAACGCGACTTCCGTCACGCGATAGGCCGTGGGGGTATGGGAGGGAGGGAGGGGGGGCGATGCTGTGCTGCGGCACCAAATGCGTATCTTGCAACCGGGCGCACGGGGAACTCGCGACGCAATCTCCCACGCAAAAGGAAGAAAATGGGAAGGCAGTGCGGGAGAGGGGGGGGAGGGGCTTCTACTCTGCCAACAAATGCGTTCTTGTACTTTGCGCCGGTACGGGCTGCTGGTGTTGTCGCGCACACCGTATCTTGCAAGCGATCTCCACACGGCTCCGACCTTTGTATGCGCCGTGCATTCACCGCTCAGTTTCCTTTGAAGCGATAGACCGCACGAACCTTCGCTCGCTGCGGCAGCTGCGCTTGCTGCCAGTGTTTTGACAGTGGTTGTCTGCGGTCATCGAGTGTGATCTATTCATGTTTGCTTGTGCGCACTGACACCACGCTTGTTAATTCAGTTAGCAAGCGAATGTGTCCAAGTTTATGCAGCCGATAAAACTACTATCCCTACTCCGAATAGCTCTCTACTAATTTGCTATTGCAATTTATGCTTTGCCTTTCGGGCGAAACTGCAACATTTTTTTTTTCTTTAATATTTGCTTTCAAGTTGGGGGTGCGGCTCTTACACAGATTTATACGGGATGAATCTTTTTCGTGTAATTGTCTTATGCTTTGCTATCATTAATACTGCTTCGCCTTTCCGGCAGAACTGCAGCCTCTTTTTTTTTGTTTCTGAGTCCTAGTAGAAGCTCTGCTGTGCATGACTGCTATTGATTCTGATTTCGAGTGAATCCGGCTTGGCATCACTTCGGTTACTAAGTTAATTATATATATATATTTATAACCTCTGCATGCACGTTGTGATGTTTCCATCCCCAAATAATGTTGTAAATTATTATAAGTTTTTTTATTTTTTTTTATGAGTCGCTAGCATTACCTACTGGAAAGAGAAGCAATGCTGAGACACATATCATTCACGTGTATTTCACACACCATTGATAAAAGATCCTGCTGAAGGGGTCACTGAAGTCTGCAGGTCTTTTTCAGTGTCAAAAAAGTGTGCAAAGCAATTTGCAGCGAGTTGAACATACAGCAACATATTGATTCTCTAGACATAGGCTATCCATAATTGTTAATAATTGTTAATTGGCTACCTCTTTCTCTTTCAAAATATCATAAATTTTGTGCTGTATACACATTGAAATATAATGTCTGTGCATGGTGTTCACACTGAAAATTAAAATAACATGTTGAAGTAAAAAAATACAGATGAGGGAGCCATCGTTGGTGCTTCTAATGTGCTTGTTTTCCAATTGCCAGGATTTTCAGAAATAAAGGGAAACTATGAATAAAAGCTGTGCACGTCCGCGTCAACAATGATGCAGTTAGCTTTTAGCCACAATAACATTTTAAGGGAAAATGTACAGGCAACTCAAAAGAAACCATAAAAGGCTTGGGTAACAGGACTCTGGTACTGACATTGTAAGAGCGGAGGGGGGGGTAGGCGGAAAACTTCGGAGGTAGCTCAAGACCCGGAGCCCCGGAGCCCCCCCATAGTCGGCACCTATGTACTGCTATTATGAAACAGAGGGTAGCGTGAAAACCTGCACAGGACGAAAGAAAGACACGAAACGACCAGAAAAAGCACTGTCTTTCAGGATCATGAGAGAAATTGTGGAAGCCTTTCTTATATGAAAGAACCAGTCTGACTGTGTAAGCCAGTCATCGGTTGCCCTCTCAAACAATGAAGTCACGCTTTTGTATCAAGCGAAGTGCACATTTTTGCTGCGTAGCCATCACAGTGCACATTGTTTTTATTCTAATTTATAACCTTTTTCCTTTCCTTTTAATTTTTGTCGTTAATTTATTTTTGTGAGTTTGTACTGTTAGCACGCAATCTATATAACAGCTAGGTTGGTTCAATAAATTTACATCAGTTGAAAGTCAGCGCTTTGTCCAGTCATTTTGTGTCTTTCTTTTGACCCATGCAGGTTTTTACCCTACCCTTCAAGTATGAAATAAAGTAAAGATGCCCCAAGTTAGCTGCACAAGTAAAAAATAAGGGAAAAAAAGAATTTGCCTTTCACTCCACTGCTGACTCTGATGCAGAGAGGAAGGATGAAATTCATCAAAAAGATTTCTGTTTTGTCGGTGCTTGTCAGAACAGATGAGCCTCCACAGATGCTCTCCAGTGTGAATGAGTCCTGCGTCAAAAATGATGCAATTAGATACGGCATTATACCGTCACGAAGAACTTTTAAACTATTAATTTCCCCATGATCCTTCTCATCTATCAAGCTGGCATGATGTCAGAGGAAACATTGTGAAGCTACACCTGCACCATTCCCCAATCACTACAGTGCCCTGTGTACACAGCCATGTACACTTAGCAGAGGCTGTGACCCAAGTTAGGCCATACTGTAGTAGCATGATGGAACACTAATGTGACGTGAAATGTAGAAGTACAGGATGTGAAGATCTCAGATGCAGGATGCACAAGCTGCACAGAGGCTATGATGTGAATAACAGGGATGCAGGACACACAAAACGTCACACTAAGCATAGCTTCCTGCATGGCCAGCACTGCAATTCTTTATGTTGTGTCTTTAGTCTTGTGCCACACTACAGTGTTCCACCATGTGTCACTTTTTTTTTTTCAGTTTCAGTTTATTCAGTCAACTTCATACAGAAACATGGTTACAAAAGTATTTGGACCATTAGCCTGTGTGGCTAGTTAGTGGTCCAATCTATTACATGTTTATTTTTTTACATGTCAATTACCCATGACCAGTATCTCCAGCATGCGACTATATAGGGGCCAGAAACTTGATACAAAGAAAAAGTGCACAAAATAATTTTTCCCAGCACCTTCAGTCGAATCACCTATACGTTCAGGCAGTCTTAGCAGGAAGCTTTTCTTCCCTCTACAAAAAAAACAAACCTCGTAGACGTGTAATGTCCAAGGAACTCATTAATCAACTGCAACAGCAGTATATGAGACTGAAGCACTCAAATGCCCCTGCAAAACCCTGAGTCTCAGAGCTTTATTCTCCTCTGCAAAAAGCGGCTGTTCCTCTGGCATCCTTTGCAAACCCTGACGCTTAATCTGAGCTTGAACACTGGCCCTTTTTCTAACTGCTAACATTCAACTTTCCCGTGCAGAATTATTAATTATTTACATGGTTTCAGAACGGCGCAACAAGGAAGACGACAGACGAAAGAACACACGAACACATGTCGTCTGTCGTCTTCCTTGTTGCGCCGTTCTGAAACCATGCATCCGTACCAACTCGCCCAATTGTCAGTGCTACTTAATTATTTACCTCTATTATTTATTACCTTCTATTCTCTACTCTATTAATTACCTTCTGTCAATGCATCAAGTGCCCAAATCCATATCTCCATATATACTACTGTCGCAATACAGGAAAAAGAACTTCCATTGTAAGTTCGTTTAAAATTTCCCCTCTGCAATGCCAAAACATTAAAGCTATCACAGGCACAAATGCTTCCAGCCACCCAGATTAATCATTGTCAGAAAACATTAGACAAAGATTGCTATTCTTTGTCCAATGACATTAAAAAGGTGCTATCAACCCCCTGATAACAAAAGTGTAGCAGGCCAAAGTACGCACCCCAAGTGCGACCATTTGCATGGTCACAAGTCGCACAGCCACCGAGCAGAAGCCTGGTGGTGGAGACTGGGCCAAAGCTGCAGCTGAGACTGAAACATTTCCACTGCTCTCAGCTACAAGAGAAGCATTCTGATCGCCCACTATGACGCTCTGGCAGATAGCAACCAGTGACTGAAACAAAAGCACAAACTGCATTAGGCACACAGGGTTTATCAAAGATTCACCCCTTCTATTCAGTTGTTGCAATTTCGTAACATAACAATTATACAAGCTCCGAAACTGAGACAAGATGCTCGAGAGGAAGCTGAATTCAGATATTATTATGATTGTCTGGCAGCAACATACCAGCACATCACAATCTCTCCTTTAGAAATCACAGCTCCATACAGTTTCCAATGAGTGGGAACACTAGCAACTCAGAAAATCACACAACTGCATCCATTTAAGTGCATAAATACAAGTTTCGGCTCTGCTTTACAAGCTATTTTGCGAGCTCCCATGAGGTGTGCGATGTTGCTCTCCTAGTAATGTACAATGAGACAAGGCGAGCATACGAAGGCACTTCGTTGCACTTGAGGTCAGGTTTTTTATAACAAGCCCACAATTTTACTCTAGAGCATAAGACAGCCTCAAAGTCTTGGGATGTTCGATCTACACAAGCCAGCACTCATATAAGCAATGCAAGTAACTTGCCTCAGATTTAAAGAAATCCAGTCATAACAGGTTATCAACCTGTTATGACTCGCCGCGCCTCGTCACTTCAGCGTTTTGACAGTGAGTTTCCGTGGTCAACGAGCGAGATGTGTTCATGTTTCCTAGTGCGCACATGACACCGTGCTTAATTTATTTAATAAGCGAATGTTTGCAAGTTTATACGGCCGATAAAACTGCTATCCTTTGTGGGGATGAGCGACTCTCACGCATCTCCTGTAATACGGCTTCACCGCGTGGCTAAGTGCTGGCGGCGGTCGTGGTGGTTGCGGCGCATTGCAAGAGATGGCACGAATGTCGCGATGCTGACGCCAACGAACGGCGGGGTGACTTGGGAGAAAAAGGTCAAAGGCGCTTCCTCTTTGGCTTGGGATCGGCGACCAACACGCACGAACGCTTCGCGCGTGCGCCGGTCTGCTTCGCGGGACCGTCTCGCGCGGCTAAGAGCAGGACACCGGTATGGACGAACACGGATCGTTCGAACGCGCCACCATTTGCGTGACCGTACACGTGAAAGACTAGGCAATGGTGTCACAGCATGGGGCGAACATATTCGCTCGCTATCGAGTCGCGGTGAGTCGGACTTCCTTGATTTGTCGCGTGCCCATGTGAATGTTCTATTGGTGGCAATTCGGCTAGCGTGTTTTAGTGTATGAAAGGTGCAATAAATGACCTTTTGATTGTTTGCACTACTGTGTTGTCGTTCCTTTGTCTCAAGAGCATGTGTGAGGCCCCACACCTTACTTCGTATAGTGGTCTACTAATTTGCCATCGCAATCGATGCTTCCCCTTTCGGGCAAAACTGCGCCTTTTTAGATGCGAAGCATTTCATGGCGAACATTTGCTACTTTGACCGTATCTATCTATCTAGCCACTCATGGTGCTCTCATGGTCGTTTCATCAACTTGGTATGTACCAAAATTGACATACTATGACAAGAGTATATGACGAACAGAAATTATTTGTCATGACATGAATATCATGACATGCGTGTCATGTAGGTCATGACAATGACCCAGCGAAAAAGTTTAACACTCAAAACCACTCAAACAGGTTCGGACGTGGGTACTAAGTGAAGCAAACACTACAGGATGCTGGTAGAAGTAATAGTCATGAGCATGACTCAGCAAAAATGGCAATGACTCAGCGAAAAAAGTATAGCACTCAAATACCACTGAAATGGGTTCGGACGTGGGTACAAAGTGAAGGAAACACTACAGGATGCTGGTAGAAGTAATAGTCATGAGCATGACTCAGCAAAAATGACAATGACTCAGCGAAAAAGATTAACACTCAAAAATCACTGAAATGGGTTCGGACGTGCGTACTAAATGAACGAAACACTAAAGGTTAATGGTCGAAGTCATAGTCATGAGCATGACTAAGGCTTTCGCCTTAAGGTCTCTTAGGTGTAGCTAAAGGGACTCCTGAGGACTCATGACATGAATGTCATGACATGCGTGTCATGTAGGTCATGAAAGAGCCACCTACGTCGTTGTGCGCTCATGGTCGTTTCGTTAACTTGGTAGGCTATCCGCTCTCTGCTTCGCATAACATCGATTCCCACAGGGCGTGGATCTGCCGGTTTTTTTAATTCACCACAACTTTAGTGCATCAGGAGTAAATCTTTGTTTTTCCAAATGAGAGAAAGTTGTATTTCTGTATGAAAGCATGAGGTACGCAGCACTGTAAAGGCTTTTTTTTCTTTCTTTTTTTTTGTCACTGAAAACGGGTGCACGTTACAATCGAGGGCACGTTAGAATTGAGTAAATATGGCAATTGCTGTTTCTTTCTTTCAAAGGAGTTTCAACTCTTGCCCTTGTGGACACTGGTGCCGCTGTTTGTGTTATAAAAGAAAGACTCTGTCGCTCCATCCGGAAAGTGACGACGCCAGTTGCTCACGTAGCCCTCTGTACCGCAACAGTGCAGCATGTTCAGCCGTTAGCAGCTTGTACGGCCCAAAATTCATTGTGCTGCCATCCTGCTCTCACGACGTAATTCTTGATAGGATTTCCTCTCATGACACAAAGCCATCATCGACTGCGAGTGGGCCGAAGACGAACTTTCTCCTTTATGCGACCTCCATTCAGACGATTCTCCCGAACATCACCCTAAATTAGCCATCGCTCAGGAGACCGACATTCCTCTGCACGCCGCTGTTGTTTTACCTGTGTCCTGTGGAAGCATCTCTGCCGCTACTGTTTTGTTCGGCCCTTCTGAGACATTCATCACAAAAAATACTGTACTGTTTACCTTCGCGACCCTCGATTTCTCAGCTGGTTCAGCCATATTTTTGTCTGCAACCTTTTGTCCACTCCACCCACATTGCTCTGTGGCCAATGTCTCGGCCATGTCCAAGCCATTCAGTCCCTGCAGATCGTTGACGTGCCAGATGCTACTTCTTGCGACGACCTTACTGCCATCGGCACTCTTTCTGCTTCTGACAAGTTTAGCACCGACATCTTTAGCCCATCCATCGCTGCCGGCCTTACACCAGATCAGCATACGGAGCTTATTGCTGTCCTGTACCATTTTCATTCTTCTTTCGACGCTATTCAGCATGGGCTCCCATTCACCACTGTGGCAACGACCATACCATGTGTCTCCTATGGAGCACCGTGTGATTAGTGAGCATCTCGACGACATGCTTCGCTGCCACATTGTTCAGCCCTCGCACAGTCCATGGGCCTCGCCGGTCATTCTCATTAAGAAGAAGGATGACTCTATTCACTTCTGTGTTGACTTTCACCGCCTAAATAAGATTACCCACAAAGACTTGTACCCTCTACCGAGAATAGATGATGCCCTTGACTGTTTACAGGGGTCTAAATTCTTCTCTTCCCTCGAATTGCGCTCAGGGTATTGGCAAGTACCCATGGCCGACGCTTACATGCCCAAGACAGCATTTGTTACCCCTGATGGACTTCATGAGTTCGACATGATGCCTTTCGGCCTCCGTAACGCCCTCGCAACGTTCGAGCGAATGATGGACACTGCTTTGGGTGGCTTGAAATGGCAAATGTGTCTGTGTTACCTCAACGATATTGTCGTCTTTGCTCCAGATTTTACAACGCATCTTCACCGCCTTAGGTGCGTTCTGACATGCCTAACCAACGCTGGGCTACAACTGAATCTCAAGAAATGCCACTTTACCGCTCGAAAGTTGACAATTCTTGGCCACATCGTGTCTAAGCACGCCGTACAACCTGATTCCGCGAAATTGCTTGCCTTTACTGACTTTCCCAGACCGACAAATCTCAAAGAACTACGCAGTTTCTCAGCTTATGTTCATACTTTCAACGTTTTATTCACAACTTCGTGTCTATAATACGCCCTCTGGCACAGCTTCTAGGTAGCTCTGGCGACCTGTCATCATGCTCTCCAGCTTGCAACGAGGCGTTCACTACTTTACGACATCTTCTCGCTTCACCTCCTATTCTGCGTCACTTTGATCCTGCAGCTCCAACGGAGGTACACACAGACACCAGCGGAATAGGTCTCGGCACCGTCCTAGCACAACAAAAACCCGGGCATCCTGAACACGTTGTTAGTTATGCCAGCCGTACACTCACCAAAGCAGAGACCAACTATACTGTACCTGAAAAAGAATGCTTAGCCATTGTATGGGCCCTTAGCAATTTCCGCCCTTACTTGTACGGCCGCCCATTTGACGTAGTAACCTTGTCACAGATCATCAAGCCCTTTGTTGGCTATCAAATTTGAAAGACCCATCTGGCCGCCTAGCCCGATGGGCTCTTCGACTTCAAGAGTTCGGCATCAACGTCGTCTACCGCTCTGGCTGCAAGCATTCAGATGCTGATGCTTTGTCACGGTCTCCTCTGCCTGCCGACCTTAGTTGCCTGTCAACACTAACACCCATCATCTTGCCATCGACAAAATTGCTTCAGAGCAGCACCACGACCCCTGGATAGCGGCCCTCTTCGACCTGATTTCTGACAAGCCCAAGCTGCCAGCCTCTCGCGCACTCCGCCGCCAAGCTGTTCGCTTCACCATTCGCAACGACCTTCTGCACTGACGCAACTATGCATCCGACGGCCGCAAATGGCTACTCGTTATATCGCGCAGTCTGCAGTCCACTATCTGCTCATACTTTCACGTTGACCCGCAGTGCACCCATGATGAAGTCTTCAAAACATATGAACAACTTCGTCAGTGCTACTACTAGCGAGGAATGTTTACATACCATATTTTTCTGCATATAACCCGCCACCACGCATAACCCGCACCCCTAATTACAACAGCCAGGAAAGAAAAAAAAATATCTGCGCTTATAACCCGCGGTAATAATTGCATGCAACAATGCTCTAATCTTTGCAAAAACAGTCCATTCACGGATACATGACTCGTCCACCTCATCGTATCATCGGCCAGCGGCTCTGTCCCTCTTGGCACCCCCCCCCCCCTTCGGCGATGCTAATATAGCTGGTTTCACACGACAGACACCATCGCAGACAAATCAGTCACTGTGACATCTGACGCAAATCGGATCACTTCACAGGCGCAGCTAGCATTTACGCGACAGAGGATGACAGTGCAGCCGGAGCAGCACTCGCATGGGCAACGGCGATTTGGCTATCAGTCGTATCGCGAAGCGCTTCGCGTGAACCGAGGGAGCGCCGCGGGAACGGGTGACGTACAAGTTCGCCAGCGCCGCATGCATTATTCACTATACGCAAAATGCTGACCTGTAAAAAGGAGGGGAATGGATGACCATGATGGAGGGGAGAAGGGAGCTTCAACACGCAGTGGTGGGTAGAGGGTAGGATTCCCTAGGAGATAACGAAACTGAATGGTGGGGAACTTTGCCTCGAGGTGTGGATACACGGCAGCACGTGCCACGCTGCCATGAAGCCACACCTTCTAGTAAAATTCGCGTATAACCCGCACCCCAACTTTACCGCCAACTTTTTAAATTTTTGGTGCGGGTTATACGCGCGAAAATACGGTACGTCCGCAAATTCATTCACTCATGTATGGACTGCCAACATCAGAAATCTGCGCCTTGCTGTTCAGCTGGAGCTTTGCAGCCCCTTCCCTGCCCCGCCCTGCCATTTCATCGTGTGGGCATTGACTTCTATGGTCCGCTTCCTATGACACCCATCGGTAACCGCTGGATCATCGTCATCGTCAACCATCTTACGCGATATGCTGAAACTGCGGCACTCCCTGCCACCATGGCACGCGACGTCACCTCCTTCCTGCTCCGCTGTTTCATTCTCCGTCACAGCCCACCTCGTGAACCCCTCAGCGACAGAGGGCGCGTCTTTTTGTCTGAGGTTGTCGAAGCTCTTCTGGCTCAGTGCCATGTTATTCATAGAACCACCACCACCTACCATCCCCAGACCAATGGACTCATCGAACGTTTCAACCGGACCCTGGGTGACATGCTGGCCATGTACGTCGCATCTGACCACACAGATTGGTACCTTATCCTACCATTTGTTACATTCGCCTACAACACTGCAACCCAGAGTACCACTGGCTTTTCTCCCCAGTTTTTGCTCTATGTCCGCCACCTATCCCACACCATGTACACCCGACTGCCCTACCAGCCCGATGCTTCTGAGCCCGTTTCAACTGCAGCACGTCATGCTGAGGAGTGTCGAAAGTTAGCACACCACTTCAACACCGCTGAGCAACAGCTCCAGAAAAGGCTCCATGACGCTCACTGTGCGCAACTTGTCTTCTTCCCGGTGACCTTGTCTGGCTGTCAGTACCTTCAAATGCTCCTGGCCTCTCTTCAAAACTTCTTCCCCACTTCGATGGACCTTATCGTATTGTCCAGCGCACGTCTTCAATGAATTAACTAATCGAACCACTGAACCTGCTCTGACCTCCATCGTCATGGACGTAACAGTGTTCACGTCAACTACCTTAAGCATTACCGTGAGCTACTCGTGGTCACTACTGCTTGAGACGCCAGGATGGCCACTTTTTCTCCTGGAGGTGATTGTGATGGAGAAGACGTACACCATGCACTGAAGATGATGCGCACCACCAACAGCAGCAGCATTGTGATCACTTCACGAAAGACGCTGCTGAAGTTACAGTTCAGAAGACTGCCCGACGTAACTGTTCTAGCCGCCCGTTCCGTGCCAGTATATCCCGAGGATCTACATCTATGCCTGCTTCCGGCCAATAAACCTCATTTTAAACCTTAAGATTTCTTAGCCCTAATTGCTCACAAATCTGGGACTTTGGGCATATTTGGGGCTAGTAAAATTTGCGATATTGGGCCTTGTGTTTGTGCTCCTTTGTGTTTATTTTATTGCGATAGCAATTATATGGACACTTCAAGCGGATTTCTGCCGTCGGCGTCACCGTCGGCGTCGCCGTGAGGTTCCGCATAAAGTCCAAGGGTGATAAAATCGTCGCCGCGTGCCGTATGTGCGAGTGAAAGCACTGGGGACTGCGCGCTATTGTGCCAAAGTTAACATACTTGAACCTCATGATTAAACACTCAGACAATAGGTACCAAGACCACAGAAATTACACAACAAGTTTGTGCTTAATCCATTCCATGCATTGCTGATTCTTGTTCACTATGTTCAATACGTGACGAGTCGTCGCAGCATTTTGCATAAGACTATAAATCTTCACGCAAAAACATTACCTTTAAATGAGGCAGGTGAGCAATGTATGGATGCTTGTAAAGTGTCATGTAGACACCTTTTAACAGATTTCGAGCTGCATCCCAATCAACAAGTCTCTGAAATGAAATGGACAAGTTCAGTCAACAACAGCTTGTGCTTTTGAAGGGGCCTTGAAACACTTTGCTAACTAATCATAGAATGGCCTGACTATTAAAGTATGTCGTCCCACAAATCTAATGCCGCAAAAGTGTTTCATATTCTTCAACTATAACTGGGGTTATTGCACTGATACCCGGCTTTCTCTCTCTTTTCGTCTCTGCTAGTGTGCTTGAAGCACACAGCACTGTAATGCATGCAGGAAAGAAAAATTTAACTGCCATTCTTTTCACTGTAGTCTGGTCACATCAGTTTGTGTCGACAATAATGGTCAGCATAGGCAGCATTTTCTTACTGAAATAATAAGCTTGCGACAACCAGGAAAATGCCGCGCACACACATCGGAACTACCCTGCAGCCCATCAGGAGTGGCAGGCAACGGTAGATATGTGTCTCTATGATGTTGCCGTATAGAGGTCTACAGCCAGTAAGGGGATGTTGTGATATGACAGTCACTTGTAAATGCCACTGCCACAGCAAAGAAGCCAAGAGGGCAAAGCCCTGGCCAAAAGTTGAGTGTCGCGGCAGCAAAAGGGCTCATCGTGGCACCCTGTGGTGGTCGCAGTAGACTATGGTACGCAGCACACCACTGCCATCTCAGAGGCCACGTACAGCAAACGTAGCTACACGCAGTGTAAAGGAGATGAAACAATTTTTCTGTCTTTTTGAGATCACAGACATATATTTTTCGTTTACTTAACTCAAAATTAGCAATTATGTATTACTGAAAATGTTCTCATGATCACGAAATTAGCCAATAGCATTGGTCAGCCAACTGTTTCAAGTCAGCTTTCAATGATGACATTGCAGATGCGAGAGCAAGCATCTGTTCACTGCTTTTGACACAAGACTGTAAATTCCCTGCAGCATGCAGTGCAACAATATTCGGCTCACATGTTCACAGGAGCCTCGTTAACAGATCGGCAACATTTTTTAACCATGTTCAAAAAGTGTTTCAGCCCTTTTAGAACTAAGGATGAAGGAATGTAATATTGCAGTAATTAGGATGAAGTAATGATGAAATAAAGAAATGAGACATAATCTATGTTGTGAACATTTATCTGATAATGTATATGCCAGATGCTAAAGATAAAATGAAACATACGATTTCAGCATTCATGATTTTACTTAGTTGCTTGCAGCACTGGACTGTTACAGCAAGTTATTGAGGGGAAAAAACTGTATGCATAGCTTACTAAAACATTACTCACACCTATTTGATGAAATTTGGACAGTGGAATCTTACTGATCAGTAGTTAAGCACTGTTCGTGAAACGTACCATACTCCTTGCTGCTGTAAAATGAAAAAAAAAAAAAATGATGTGCTCTATCAGAACACCAGGTACCCTGCAACCACCTGGGTTGCAGATATTTCCAATATATAAAACAAAAAAGAAAGTCTGGACCCTCATCTTACAAACAAGGTGTGAAACTAGGCTCCTCTACCTGAAAGTGCTTTTGTTTTTACCAAGTGCAGTACATGACTAGTAGCTTAATCTGCAATGTCCAACACAATATCATCTCCACTGTGGCAGCCACAACCCAAACAACACCTGTTCAGAGTGCGTAATTTATACCTTCAATATTACGGTGGCATTTACCAGCACCTGCTCGCTTACAATAACTATCTATAAGGCAGGAAGCAAAGCACTGTTCACACAGCACTGCAATGCACGCAGGAAAGACAAATTTAACAGCCATTCTTTTCACTGCGATCTGGTCACATCAGTTGGTGTCCACAATAATAGTCAGCATAGAAAGCTTTTCTTACTGAAATAATAAGCTTGCAACAACCAGGAAAATGCCGCGCGCACACATCGGAACTGCCCTGCAGCCCATCAGGAGTAGCAGGCAATGGTTGATAGTACGTGTCTCTATGATGTTGCCATATAGAGGTCTACAGCCAGTAAGGGGATGTTGTGATATGACAGTCACTTGTAAATGCCACTGCCACATTTTGAGACACTGTTCAGACATTCTAGACAAGTGTCATATATGACATCAGTCATATACACAGCAGACAAGTGATGTCATGAGCCACCAACACATTAATGCAACAGTTGTCTGCTCCACAAGGACGGCAACAAGCAACTATGAGAGCTGACTTAGGAGGTCTGGGACTTGCCCGTATGGCAGGCTTCTTGGCAATCTTGGTAAAGGTCTTGTCAAGGCGTCGGATGACCATGATAAGGGCAGGCCTCATAGCCTCTTGTGCCCACTCCGACTGTGGCAGCACCTCATTGAGGTAGCGCCGCAAGCCTCGGCATGCCATGGTCTGGGGGTCATATGGTGCCATCTTGAGCAGGCTGTGAGCCACCTCCGCCAGACGCTGGGAAGGACAGATATCTTCATTCAAATTCCCCAATAATTTCCCCTCGTGTTTTCAGGCCAGCACAAGTAATACTTCAGCAAAAGTGCAGGTGTACTGTATATTGCCAGGTATAACCCACACTAAATATACAGGGAGTGGAAGTATGGTTTAATGCAGATTTTACCTTCAGATGCAGTTTTGTGGCTGTATGCTCCCATTACCATGAAACCCCCATGACTAAAAATTTGCATATAGAAGTGCCCGCCACACTTTAATAAAGCCACACCCCACTTCCATAGAAAACAGCAGTAAAAGCAATAATGTCCAAACATACAGAACAAGAATGCTTCTAGAGCTTTGCTTATTGCACAGGATTGCTTTCATAAAAACCTGAACGCCACTGCAAGGGGTTTTTTGCATAAGTAGCAGACGTGAAATCTTAATTTTTTTTAAATTTCTGACACAGTGGTGTAAAGGAAGAGAGAGAGAGAGAGGGGGGGGGGGGCACAATACATAGTACACACAAAAGTATGGAACATGTTTAAGTCACCCTATATGTACAGCCTACATCCTCTACCTATAGACACCACAACCTTTCTTTCACACTACATTGCCTAACTCCAACCTTTATTTCCCTTCATCATGTTGTCTTCATGTACACGTTACCTGCACTCAGATAATTAAAGCCTGAAAGCCTGAAAGCCATCATAGACCAGCATTATCAAGATTAAACTATATCGAGTTCCTGCAGGGCTGACCAACAAGTTATGCACAGGAGTATTAATGCATCAGCATTCTTAGGGTACTTCACGTACTTTCCGGGGGCTGTGTATGTTTGTATCTAACCGTTTTCCTGTCTACCTGGGTCATTGGGTTCGTGGTAGAATGGGTAGTGCATCAGCTGAGGGAACAGGGTTCGAAACCAATCGTCGAACCAGCTTTGGGTGGCTGAGTATGTGGCTCTGTGCACATACGTGCCACTCTTCGACGAACCTCTTTCACACCGACATGGATCACTGTAGAAGCGGGACTGTTTATGTACCACTCTTCGATGAAACTATTTGACGCCAACTTGGGTCACTGGGTATGTGCCAGTAGGTGTGTGCCACTCTTCAATGAACGTCTTTGACGCCTATTTGGGCAACTAGGTATGTGCCACTGGGAATGTGCCGCTCTACAATGTCGAAAAAGATCTCTTAATTTTCCCTCATGCTGAGCAGAATCGAACCCACGTCACAAAGGTTCTTCAAGGCAGCAACCCAACGCTTTAACAGGCTGCACCATAAATCCACTCGGTATGTGCCACTTTTCAATGAACATCTTTCACACCAACGCTTTAGTGAGCTGCGCCATAAATGCACTGGATATGTGCAGCTCTTCAATGAATCTCTCACCAACTTGTGCTATGCACTGTGCAGTTATGGGTCTCAGGAGCCATTCAGTGCCATGCTTTTGGGACATTGCAAACACAAGTGCATCCTGGAAACAACTCTTTATATGCCAGTTGCCTTGGCTCTTGGTATAGTGGAGCAGCTTGGTTGTCCAATCAATTGCCAAGTACAGTTTGTGGGGAGCACACGCTGCCACCTTCTCCCGTGGGCGCTCGCCCGTCGCTTGCGCACGCAGCACACGTGGCGGTAGCCGGGCGGACATCTCGTGCGTGCACAGCGCGCGCTGCAGGAGCCGGGCGGACACGGGAGAAATGCACTTTGCCCTCTCCCTGTTCTCGCTCGCCTCTCGCGACACGCGTGCCCGCGCGGGAAGAGTAAAAGTATCCGGCGGGCGAGGAGGACACTCCCCTCGCGGAAAGGTAAAAAAGGTATAAAAGAGCGCAACCGAGAGACCCCCGGGTCTCTCTGACCTCGCTTGACCTACCTGCCCATACGGATTTACCCGCTGAAACCCGTGAGTGACCTCGTTTGCGTGACTACTACACGCGACGAGGCAAGCCTATTTTATTACTTATTATACAGAGCGGACTTCCCTCTGCAAGTGTGTTTTATTGCCCACAGCAATAAACGTTGAGTTGGCTCGCTTGTTGCCTTATTCGCCCGAACCCTACATAGCTGCGATTATACGCGCTACGGGTTGAGGAAGACCCCCACAAGTTAAACCTACTTATACAGAACCTCCATATAACAAATTGCTGGATATAACGAAGTTCCTCTATTCCCTGCCATTACTCCATAGAAGCACATGTATTTGAGAGCTCTACATAACGAAGTGGCAGCAGGAGACCCCCTGGAAATAACGAATTTTCCTCATCGACAACCAAGAGATTTCACCCCAAATTTTGTCATTTTTGCGCGAGCAGCAACCGGAAGCACCTTCTCCGCCGCGACACCAAGCGTCGCTTGGCGCGCTCGAATTCACGGCGACTGAGAAGGGAGAGCGAGCGCACGTGTGCGTGCGTGAGAGTGTGCGCGAGGTGGGCCTGCATCCCTCGACCTTGCCACCGCGGGCGTGACCTCTCCGCCTGCCTTCATTCAAACCTGATCCCGCCGCTTACTGCAGCTGGCCAGATCGGCATTTCAATATGGCCGCCTCCTACGCACTTCGAGCCTAGCTCCCGTAGCTTCGACCATGTGCTGTAGTACGTCTGCTTAGGCATTAGTCTACCAATTTAGTTAAACAGCAAATGTTTACAAGTTTATACGGCCGATAAAACTACTATCCTTACTTCGTATAGCTGTCTGCTAATTTGCTGTCGCAATCGATGCTTTGCCTTTCGGGCGAAACTGGGACATTTTTGTTCATCGCAACTTTAGTGTATTGAGAGTAAATCTTGAGTGATAGATTTATTTCTGTATGAAAGCATGAGATACGCGGTACTGTAAAGGATTTTTTTTCCTCGCTTTTGGTCACGGAAAATGGGTGCGCGTTACAATCGAGGGCGCGTTAGAATCAAGTAAATATTGTAAGCGTTTCTTTTTCAAATTTTCATGCCGAACCTGCATATAACGAAATCCTCTTTATAACAAAGTTTTTCGGGAATTTGTCAATTTTGTTATATCCAGGTTTAACTGTACATCATTTCCAGTAGCCCATCTTATCCTGCTCCACATGCTTCTCATTGCACTCTACATTTTATGTCTTATTAGAAAGGTTGTGAAACTATTTTCTTAATGAACAGCACTCAGTGATTCAAGTGCAATGCTCGGAGCACATTACTGCCTGCACATTCTGCGGCACCAGTAGACGCTGGGGACACTGAGCTCATGCTCTATGGTATAGGATGAAATCGAGAGCCTTTGTTACACATTGTGACTGCATTTAATCGCCCAGCAATCACCAAGCGCTCACCGGTGGCACTAAAAGCACCAGACACCAAGCAGTCTGAGTATTGTGTTTGAATTGCTAGACACTGTACATACAATGATGGCTTACTGCTCACTTCACAAGCACAGTTTTAAAACTGCTGTCATTCCCACTAAGGCCATGCACATGTGACATTGGTTTATCAATGAATGTAAATTGATCATTTTCTAGAGCACCAAAACAGTGAAGGCATCTGGAACTGTAGTAATTCAAAAACACTTTTAATTTTCAAATCCTTGTATGCACTCAAAATGCTTGAGAGCCGCCCATACACTCAGCTTTATCTAGTTGCATTCACAAAGATTTTGGGCTCAAGCAGGGCTGACATACCAAGTGGCACTTGACGTCCAGGAGCTCGGTAGCCTTGCTGGGCAAGTCGGGGATCTTTTTGCTCAGATCAGCCAGGCGAGCTGAGCACTTAGTAAGGAATTCTGCCACCACTGATAACAATGTGTCCCGTGGCTGCCGGAACTCCAGTCGCAGAAGATCACTGTCCTCATCATCCCGTTCATAGTGAATTCCACCTGGCTTCCTTGACCCATACAGCGTCTCATTCACAAACCTGTCACACAACAAAAATTTGTGTAAAGATAACAGGAAAGTAAGGTTATGAGACTTAATCTTATGTTAGAGGGAGTGCCTTGGAGTGTCCTGACATATAACACTTTCATATTGCACTTTTATTTTTTCAGCAGCCCGAGCTAAGCACAGGGTCTGGTGCCACACAACAGAATCAACAGAGTAACACCTACACACTTGGATGTCTAGACCAGCTGTGCTCCCACAATTTGTCCTGGGCAGTTGTGCATGACTTATACTAAATCATGACATTTGAACTATCAGACAATGATGCACTGGATGTGTGTGTGTTGTTCTTGTTTTTTTGTGTGTGGTTTTTTTACCTGGAAACAATGCTTGTGGTACTTAAGTATGCATGCATATTGTTGATAATGCCACATGCAATTTAAGAAATGTACACTGGTGCAAGCACTCCTTTGCTGATGGTTATCTTATAAAGATTGTTTCTTGACCTGCCGTGTGTTCTGTGACGACTGTCTCAGATTATTAAAAATCAAGTATTTGAAATAGAATGACTATTTTTGCACACAAATCTTCATAGCAGTGGCAGACATATCAATCAGAATTAGTGTGATGATTGACAATACTATAATTATTTTAAAATATTTCACTAATTAAGTTTGAATTACTGACTTCAAGACGCATTTTGAAATTGCAGGATTGAAGTCAGCCAGTACTGAAAGCATACCCTTTTGCCAAAGCCTTGGGCTAGTTTTGAGAAATAAGTGCTCAAAATCTGCAGAAAAATGCATTGCTGTTCCGATTAAGGTTTTGGCACAGTGGAAAAATGCAGTATGAAAAACGTTAAACTGGAGCAGCTAATGCATTCCACAGTACATTTTAAGATTTTGAACATGCATTGAGTATACTTCAATATCAAGTCGAAATACTTAAAACCTGAGGATTTATTATTTGGTAGTGGCCTAATATAGAATGGTTACAGCGGTATGCCAGCATGGAATAGGAATAAGCCTTTCTTCAGCTAATATTTAAAGCTGACAGTAACGAAAAAACTTGACTGTCAGTCTTAAATAGCCTGTCCTGACGAGCCACTGACTAAAAAAATCTGCTTGAAAGTTATAGTACAAGCCTAACAATTTTTGGTACTTATGGGTAAGTCAACTTCTAACACGACCCTAATGGGCCCGACAAAATTTATTGAATTATCTCACGGAATAAAACAAGATGCAGAAAAAATGCCAAAACACACTGCCGATTCATTTGGCAGTACTTGTTCTATTCTAACATGCCCCCAAATCAAATGCTCGCCTACTTTCTATGTGTCCAAGGCAGAAAAGTAACATAGAAATGACATTAAAGCTCTGAAACAAAGTAGAAATCTAACGCGCAACCAATTTTTTAGTATGGAAAAAAAGGCAAGTGTTTAATATGTGTTCACAATGGTGGCCAGATTCCTAAAGTCAGCTTTGCCACATGGTTTTTAAAGGGGCCTTCGACCACTTTTCTAGCCACCATTTTTTGGTTGCGGGTTGCACAGATTGACAGTTGGAAAGACAAATGCAACAAGAATGGCAGGGATAGGGGTATGCAGTCCGAAATTATTCAGCCGAGAACTTTCAAAATAGAAGAAAAAAAAATTCATGCCCTCAACTTAAACTTTGCACGGCCTTCTTTGCCTGTTTCTCTCACCCACTGATGTAACCCCTCACTGCCAATGGTAAGAGCCTGAAGCGCCTACATACCATATTTATTCGAATCTAGGCGAGCCTCCACTTAAGCTACCTCACGAAATTCGGGAGCTAAGAAAAAAATTTGTTCCTTGAATATAGACAGAATAATACTGCATTCGACAACAAAAAGAACCTGCAAAATCGTCAAGATGTCGCACTTTTGAAATGTTAGCGCTACCATATGAGGCGGAATTTGATCCCATGCAGGCGTGGCCCTCTTCACTACCTGAATGAGAGGAGACATGTCGAAGGTATGTCTAAATGGACAGGTGTCTTAACTTGCACGGCGCGACGCCTCAAATGCTTACGACACCTCCTTCCCTTTTATGATATCCGTTGTTACAGACAGTCCCCATTCCTTTTGTGTCCTGATGAAATTATTGAAATCTGTCTTTTTATCTCGGGACATCTACTTCTCTTTGGTTGGCATTGTCTGGTGCTTGGGGCTAAACAGCATCTTTGAATCTAAGCCAACAAGTGACTTGTGTACAAGCGACTATGTGTAAAGAAAGGTATATCCTTGCATTCAAGCAAATACAGTAGCGGAAGTTCGCACTCCATGGTTGAGCTAAATGTTCTATGTTCATGGATTCCAGTTACTCCGGTGTGCTCATGATGCTGGTCGAGCCACCTGGGACTGCGCAACGTCTCTTTTCTTCAGTTCAGTTTTAGTTAAGCGCAGTACCACGAACAACAAAAAGGGTGTGGCAACAACGATGCACCGAGGTGAGAAACCTGCCCAAAGAAAACAATGTGCAAAACGAGGCATCAAGGCAGGAGCATACAAAAGTGAGAAGAGAAGCTTTTGTGCCCAGAGGCCAGAGCTATGCCACCATACCAGAGGCGACAGAAAAGCAGGGCACCCCAACCTAGTTTTGTGGTTATAGTAATTTTTCTTACGATTGTATTTGTTTGCATTAACACAAAAATTACAGCAAACAAAAATAAAACCAATTCTTAATTTAGTATGTTTTTGCTGCAATGCAGTGGTTATCTGCAACTTAGTTTTTAACTAATCACAGAGCAGTGAGTCGTGACGCCGATGATGGTTCTGGCAAGTGCCACTGGGCGATGATGCGGTCGGCAGCAATGTAGTGATTTGTTTGTGTGACTAAAATGTTCAATATTTCCATATCCCTGCTTTGACCTACGCTAGACGCATCTCCAACTATCAGTCTATGCAACCTGCAACAGAAAGATGATGACTTGAAAAGTGTTTGAGGGTCCCTTTAGTCAGCTTTGCTTCCATACATCTGTGTTATGCGGTTAAGCATACAAACGCTGTGAAGACAGTTTTGGCATTGTCTCCGGTTGCATCGCGCAGGCAATTGCCGGCCCAATTTTCATTAAAAAAAGAAGTGTTGCGCATTATAATCAGGCAAATACTGTAATCAGACATTGCAAGCTACAGTTATTGCTTGGAAATCCTCCTAAGGCAAGCCGAAAATAGGCACTTTTGACGGGAGACGACGTGTGTTCCACGCATTCACTGTTCCCTAAGCTCCACCAAGACAGACGCTGCCACTAAAAGGGTCGCTGTTGGGGTCAGGCATGTGCGTGCTGACTGGTGAAGTTCGAATTATCCGGCGAAGCAGAATTTTAGGATCAAAATAATGAAAGTTTGGGCCCATAGAAATGAATGGGGTCCGGCTGGGCCCTTCGGTTGGGATCGAATTAAACGAAAAATTGAATTAGGCAGAGTTGTATTAACAGAAGCCTGCTGAGAAGGTTTGTTTTCTGCAGGTAACAAGAGCCAGTTTACTGCAGTATTTTTACTTACCTTGACGGCAGGTCTTCCTCAACTTCGAAAGGAGGCGAACAAGCACCCCGTGAGGCATTCTTGATGCTAGAACCCCTCAAGTCAATCGCTTTCTGAGGTCCTGTGTAATTTCTGCACAGCAAGCAAATAGCAAGAGCAACATTATGTTAACGTAGCTAGTTATACACATCTAAACCAAATACTATTGGCAAAAACAGAAATTTTTTTTCAGACCACTGTCAGTGCTGTTTAATCATCGCCATATAGCACCTTCTGTTTATGGGCCTCTGACCCAAAGCAGATGATAGGGCTGGGCAAAGTACGAACTCCAAGACTGGCAGTGCATACTCCAAGAAGTATGATGGTAGTGCCAGCTTAGGATACCTACAAAAAAAAATACCGCCCAAGCACTCCGTACAGATGGTTAACCAGCGAAGCTGAAACGTGCGGCCCCAGTGTTTAGCAGCGGGTTAATCCTGACGGTGTATTGAAGCGTTTCTCAATTATTGGTTACATGTTTGTGTTTCTAGTGGAACGCAAGCGCCAATGGCGGGCGGATGCTGCTAACCACGACGCCGAGCTAACTCGAGATATCTAACGCATGTGACAACGGCGAGCCAAGGAGACTGCGTTGCGGGCATAGCAGCGTCAACGTGGCAATGGCAGGAATGCGTTCGCCGGGGCTAACACCCGCTTTCGGCGGGAGTTTCTCGAGCAGCACTTTGACTTCGGCTGCGACGAAACGTCCATGTTGAAATCGCGAAATGGAACGCAAGCACCAATGGCGGGTGGATACTGCTAACCACGACACCGAGCTAACTCGGGATATTGAATGCATGCGACAACGGCGAGCCGAGGAGCCGGCATTGCAGGCAGAGCAGGTACGACGCAGAGAACGACGTCACTAATGGCGCTGCCAATGACGCGCGCGCTTGGGCGCGACGTAGAGAACGACGTAACTGACGGCGCAGCCAATGGAGACATTTAGAGAAACATGGGACAAACGGTTTTTCGTTTCGCCTAGCCATATACAGCTTTCACTGTAATAACTCCATCTGTAGTCGGTGGTTTGAATTGGGGAAATTAAGTGTGTCCTCTTCTGAGCAACTAATTCAGCTCTTGGAATAATCTTTCTAGAAGGGCAGATTGGCTTAATGTTTGCCTTTACTGTTCCTTTAATCTCGGATTCAGAAATGTATTCTGATCTGCTAAAAAGAAAATGAAGATATTGATACAACAACTAAAAATGTTTATGATGTACACTGCTGCAAAATTAAGACTCACTGATGTGACCTAAACTAATGTGAGACTGGTCAGCAAGCCTTTGAAGACATATGTCTCACTCAGTTTCTAATGGCTATTCATATTTAACATCCAGTGAATGAAGCTGATAAAGGACCATTCCAATGTCGTGAATTTTTCATAAAACGCATTCAGTTATACAAGCTATTAATGTCGTACAGACCACTGTCATCGCACAGACCATCTGTCATTTTACAGACAAAGTATACAACATGCACTCTCTTGGAATATGTATGTCAGCTATATATTTAGCAGTGTCAATGTAATGCCATGCCTATCACAGTGAAACTATTGAATGAACTTTTTCCTTGCATATCTTCATTCTTAAAGAGACTGTCACTTGATCAGAAGCTTCAACTTAAACACTTGGGAAGTATTAGTGATATCAGACAGCCCACACTATCCATCATTGTTTAACTGAACTGCTTTCTATGACACACCCTCCTCATTATTTAGTTCAGCAAATATACAGTTGAAATACTTTTCCCAAGACAATTCGCGTTAGTTCAACTGACGTTTTATTGCACGTTCTCTACCCACTAACTTACATTGCAGCCTGCTATCAATTGAATTCATCCTCCTATTTTCACTGCTTACTTTCCAACGTTTGAGCTCACTTTCACCATTTCTCATCACTGCAACATGTCACAAACCTGGTCAGAGCCTCACAATTGCTGATCAGGGTCTTCATGCAAACGGACACATTGTGTATCATCTGCAGCTCGGCTCGCGGCCCCCCAGGAGTTTCCTTCTTGGTTGTCAAGGACTGCAGGTGCTGTAGGTAGAAAGGCAGCACTGCCTCCAGGATAGTCTGCATGGATTAAAAGCTCAGACGTGAACATGTGCAAAAAGGAGAAAACAAGATGTGAATGAAAACAAAAGAATGTTATTGACATAAGCAAAATACAGTCATACCTCATTATACCGAAGTCATGTACGTCCAACACAAAAATGCCTTAGTTATAATTGATATTTATTATAAGCATATATTCATTACATGCTGACGTCGGCGAGAAGTGTTCTAGACTTACTTCATTATATCCAATTATTCATTATATTTGTTTTCATTATGTAGAGTTTCAACTGTAATCATCCATCCTGTATCTAGAAAAAGGCAGGGGCTCTGGAAACAAGGGGGGGAGGGGGGCAGTACGGGCGAGGGCTTTCAATCACAGGTTCCATTCAAAGGGCGCACTGCCCCCCTTGCAGTTAGCAGTACCAGATAAATGTGCAAGCAAAATGAGCCCCCTCCCCCCACCCAGCTTTTAGCCCCACACTCAAAATACACTTCCAGAGCTCGTGGAAACGGGGATAACCACAAACCACAACTCACTCCAAAAAATCAACCCCAAACCTGTCACCCTTCAAAGAAATGTTGCTTATCACACAGACTGCATAAACCATATGCGTACTGGCATATGGGAATAGTCAGTATGTTGTTTAGATGCTGCGTCAACACCCTTTTGCAGTATCTATGCTGTTTCTTGGCACTTCCTCAATCATTACTTCTATTTTTCTCATAACAATTTTGTAAAGAAACAAAGATATCTCCTAGAATTCACTAAATATATTTGTGAATTCAGTCAGAATTTGTTTTAAAATATTTCTATGATAACTAAGATCAGATATAGTAAAGTGGCATTTATAAGTAGTGTAAGTATCCATTATTATTCCGATGATGCTGGAAGCACTAGAATACATCTAAAACTTGCAAATCTTTATGATGAGCCATTTGTTTGTGCCCCTGGCAAACTGTTTATTGACTACCTTTGTGGCGAAAACCACGGATAGTATGCTGCCCTGTTGTAGGTTATGTAGTAGCGGAGTGTGTGAGCAGAGTCGTGTAGAGGCAGTTCATTAACTGTGTAGTTGTGTTTAGTAATGTAGTAAGTTTAGTAATGTTGGTTAAGTGGCTTAAGCTTTGGTGTGAAGCAGTCAACTGCTGTGTGCTACACAGACAAGTCGTATAGCAGTGTTGTGATATAGTAGTGTGCGACAATGACTTTTTGGTGCTAAATATTTAACTCTGTGATGTGTGCAGTGAAGTGAATATGTGAAGTGAAGTGACGTGTGGGGAGTGTACACAGTGGTGTAAATGACAAAAATGGTGAAATACATCGAGTGCTAATGTTGGACCGCCATATGAAGATGGCAGAAACGTCCGATATAAGAAGGAAGAAGCAGTTTTTCACATGGAAAAACTCTTGAAGGTGGGCATATGTCATGAGCCAAAAAAAGAAAGGGAGGAGAAGAAAAAGCAGAAGAGGACAAGAAAGCACAAGGAGTCTGTGGAAGAAATAAATAGAAAGAAGTGAGAAAATAAGAGTTATCCAAATAAAAAGAATACAATATATGAAAGAAGAAGCACAAAAGTGCACGTGCAGCTGCGTGGCCAAGGTGGAGAAGGGACACGTAGCAGAAGAGAGGAGCAGCCCAGCTATGCTCTGGGACGACGGAGGGCAGAAGGAGCTGGAGGCCGGACATGACGAGTGGATCGCAGAGATGGCGGCAACCCAGTGGAACGTGTTCTTCAGCGGCCACGGCCACGACCCATGAGCTGAGCGGACGCCCCACCGGAAGCCGCAGCTACAGGCTGACAGCGCCATTTCCCAGATTCGGACACAGCGACGTCAAGTCTACGACGCAACGGCGGGCCCAACGACGTTTAGTCGGAAGCAGCGACGACGACGTGACGTGGCCACATCAATAGATTCAATGTAAATATTTTGGACTTATCAATTCATGATATCGAGGACTTTGGGGAATGTTTAGAATTAGCTTGTGCTGTATATTGTTTGTTTTGTGTTGTTTTATTTGCCATTTGCTTTTGCAATTATAAATGTTTCTCTTAAATGTGCGACTTGTCCCTGTCTGTCTATAGTCTGCCGAAATTTGTGACAACCTTACAAGAAATCCACCATATTTTACAAAAGACAGTGCACCGAAAGAGTTGTATGCACAGACATTTCATCATACTGATATTAAAAACAGACATTAGAAACTGGTGTACTATGCAAGTAGGTATGTTTCTTGCAAGGAATGATCTAAAGCAACATTTCAATTTACTATACTTACTATACATATTTACTATAATCTGCTAAATATTTTTGTAAATTTATTATAAATCCAAATACAATTTCATTTGACATTTTTGAAATTTATCTATGCAGACATATCTATATACATAAATTTGCACTAATTTAGAAATTTAATTCATTCAATCTTATTGTAAAATTTGACACTTCCCCTGAAACTCACTAAAAAGTCGTTACCTGTTAAAAAAATGTTTGCGGCTAGAAAAGCTTAAATTCCACTAGTGTTATTGGCAAATTTACTAGAATGGCAAGGCCGTTTCTCTCATTGCGCATGTTCGACACGATGGTTGTGTCTTTAGCTGTTTTTGTTCTTGCTTGGGGCCCCTAATATGCAGCTGCTTGGATAGTGGCTTTGGCAGCATTTTGGTTGGTACTGCTAAGCAGCCTTTAAAATGCAGTCACCAACCTCTGTTTTGTCAGTATGATGTTATTGTGCACTCAGTATTTTTTAAAAGCATTTCACGCACTGGCGATATTAAGAATTCACATTCGTTAGCCTCCAACAGATGACACATGGCACTGGTCATGAGATACAAATGGCAGCTCAAACACAGCATGCTAACCTTTGGGCAACAGATGCGGTCCATTTCAGAGCTGTGGATGATCACGCTTCCCGGCTAACTGTACACTGCCTTCATAACCATATTCATTGACAAATCAAATCAAATCAAAAAGCACAAACTATTCTGCAAATAGACAATAATGTGACAGCACAAGCCAACTAACCCGGCCCTTCCAGTTTTTCATACGTTCTTTCCACTCTGCCCTTGGTCAGCAAGCTAACAAAACTTTACTAGTTTACCCTTTAACCTGTGAAGCCAGACTGCAAAAGTAAAGCTAGCCATTACTTAAACCATGCTCACTTACTAAGAACCGTTGCACTAGCATATTTCAACATGTCCTTCACCAAAATGTGCAGCAAAATACACTAGTTGTGTATTCCTCAACTTATTTTTTGTTAACCGATTGCTGAGAATTTCATTAATTAAACTGAGACACATGCACATTCATTTTATAACACTCTATTAATCACAATAAACACAAAATGGGAGAGGGAACTGACCAGCATCTGGTGGCCCCTATGTGAGTCAGAAGCGTATGAAACAACTGTGACACTAAGTGAGATGGCATCCAGTATGGTCAAGGTATCAGGGTCCATCTGGTAGCAAAAGTCAAGTGCCCTCAGTGGCTTCTCTGCATCGACCAGTTCCAATATGTCCAGTGGGTCGACAATGTACTGTGCAAGAGACTGCAGCAGCTGGAAGAAGGCCTTCGGCTGCATCTGTAAAATGTAACACAGGGCAGGGACATCTATGTAACTTGAACAAAAAATAACGGGGGCAAGAATTTGCATGAAATCTTTCACAAAAAAACTATGAACTAAGCTATCATAGAAAAACTGGTAACAAGCTTTACTGCACTGCTGTAATGCTGTTACTAAGGTGGCTGTGCTCATACTCCAAGCATGCTCAAGGCAGGCATAAATGGCCTCTTCAGGTTAAAACAAACAACTAGGGAAGCTTTGCTTAAACCGATTCCCACAGGGTGTGGAATCTACAGATGTTTTTTTTCTGATGAAACAGGCAAGTACTGTGTCGAAACATGTCCTGCAAGCTGAAAGCTACTTTCAAATCTAGCGGTGCGTCGACTTGTCGACATATGTCAATTGGCCATTGGCATATTGTAAGGATGCGCAGTGCACATTCACGTGCTCTATGGCACACTAATGTTTTAAGGCATATGATGTCATAATTGCAACGTAAAGGTGAAGGCACACTGATGTCGTCACGCAGCAGTTTCCATATATACAGACCGGTTTGATTTCGCACAGTGCCCATTTTTACTTTGTCAGGAATAAAAACATGGAACTAACCACATCAACTGTACAACTAGAAATCCCACAGAACACCATTACCAGCTTCAATCGTGCCAGCCAACATTTGAGACACTTGGCACGTGAATCAGGTTGCACAGCAACAATTTACTGATAAAAGTGAGAGCACACGCTCTCTAGCCAATAATAAACATTAAAGTTTTATGCCTCAAAAAGAAGCCTACGCAATCACAATGCAGTTCATACAAAGTCAGACATGCTGAACCTCAATTCTACAGTGCCAGCGGGACAAAACTGGCGGCAGTTGGGACGTCGCGTTTAGTGATGCTTTTTCGGTGGCATCCGAAGGTGTAAACGCTTTGGTCTGTAGTGGCCAGCGGGGCAAGACTAGACCCTGTTGGGAGGGTCTGTTTTGGCGTCTGAAGGTGGGCAAGGTCAGCCAATACAACATACAACAGCTGCACGTTGCCCCACTAGGGGATGTCAATCACGACTATACATAAAACCGGTTACACAGCCTCCCTTGCAGTTAGAACATGGAACCAGAGGGCCTTATCAGCTGCCAAGCAAGAAGAATGGACCCCTCACATGTGCAATTTTTAATGAACGCAAGCAATGAAAATCTCAGAATGACCACTACAGATTGTAAATAAAGGTGTGTTCAGCAATACGGTGCATCGCTATATTGCTTGAATGCTAATCACATTAACGTCAAGTCATGGTGAGATGAGTTCTGCTGGAATTTCTTTGTGACCACTTTATCTTGTTTGGATTCCCTTCTATTCTGTCATACATATTCGGAAGCTTTCCTAAGCCACTAAAGATAGGCAAGCTTTTATACAAATACACAGCATTATTCAGAAAGAAAAAAAAAATCTGAAAGCATACGGCAAAAGCTATTTCTTCTGCAATAACTTATTTTCTCTCGAAGCTTGACCATCCTTCTGGCAGTAAGTCGTAAGTCATTGCACCATTTATACCTCTGAATGTAAACCAGTTAAATTAATGTACATAATATGAAAAAAAAACAAAAAATATGCCCCAATGCTAATGAAGAATTCCCTATGTAACTTCTTATCTCAGATACTTTACCACTTCCTTTACTTTTACTTGCCTTGTTCGCATCTCCGTAGTTGCTGTTGACATCAAGATCAAGGAGAGGAGCCACACTGCCAAACATCTGCATATTTGGGGACAAATCAAGGAGAAAACACAGCACTTAAAATCCTTGTACACATAAAAACACCCATTTATGACATCTGTCACTGGCACAGAACATAAAATATTGTTATGTAAATAAACGACATACCTGAAGTATAAATGGCTTTCTGTGCATGATATAGAACTGTTTGCAGATGAACTCGACAGTTCTACAGAGCAAGCCATTAGTCTGATGGTTGGAATAGATTTGCAGGATTGTTGGCATGATCAAGAGATACCTGAAAGGCATCGAACACAGTGATTATATAGTGGTGTGAAGCTGTTCTGACAACAATGATGACACATACAGCATCTGTCAAAAGAAATTGAAGCATTGCACACATAACCAAAGGGTACTTCGGGACATTTTTTTTAACATGAAAGTGTTTTATGCTGGGTTTCAAGATTGACTTCCTGCAACGGATGTGACGAATGTGACGTCAGCTCTGGTGCCATCATCTAGGAGCGGGGAAGCAAAGTACTCCATCGTGACGCTAACGAGCGCCGACATGGAGCGCTTCGGTGCAGCGGAGGCTCTAACGTGGTGTAGCCATAGAATAAAGAACCAAGTGTAACCTCGTGCATAGAGTTTCCTACAATAACTATACAATAAATAATCATACAATGAAAAACATTATTAAAATTGTCCGATGGCAGGATTCAAACACAGGACCTCTAGCACGGAAGCCCGATATTGAAACCATTACACCATGGACGCATGCATCGACGCATGACATAAAATACCCTTATGAATTTATCCCTGCCAAGCCAGTGCATTGAGACGCTTGGCGCATTTCGATTTGGCCACCTCAACAAGCTGAACCGTTGTAATTCATAGCGATTGTGCGTGTTCGCAGCATCTTCTGCACTTCGAAAAGTATAGATTGCTCTGAAATTGCAGATTGGCTCTGAAACTGCAGCCTTGCGTAACAAGGTAGAATGGGCTTACCCATTAGAAGCAAAGATGTTCCTGAACTGGTGCGCAGCATTGATGTAGGTAGCCATGCAGAGACGCAGAATGCTGGCATCTTCAGGGTGTAGAACGAGAGCTCCATTCACAACATTCAGAAACAAATGGATGTCTGATGAATGGGCGAAAAATCCAGCCATGGCTTCAAACATTCGGGCCATTAACTGAAAGAACAAAACCACACTGGTTTTTGCATGCATGTCAGATCATTGTTCAATGCTTATCTAACACTGTCGTGACTTGTTGCTGTTTGTGTTGCCACTGGAAGTAGTCTTCACAAAGCGTCGTACTGTTAAGCTTAAAAACATTTGGGTCCAGCTGCAATGCAAGGGTTCAGAAATACAGTTGTATACCTGTCCACAATAATTATAATGTTATGATAACCATGCTGTCTGGCAATAACTGACAAAGCCAGATATAAGCCATAATACCTACCAGTTGCTCTAATAGGTAAGTACTTTTGGGAAACTTACTTTGACCCACACCATTTTGTGCAGTGTGTCCATCCCTAAAAGTTCCTGAAAGGAAAAGCACACAATATATATTTTTTTTAAATAATGCAAAAGTAGAAAAGAAATAGTGCACAGCAGAATCTAGTGGCACGTAAAAGCAAGACACACAAGCACATTATGATGACAGTGAAACAACATGAAGTCATTACAAAACATTCAGCATGATCCGTGATGAAAGTATACAGCCGATTTCATCGTTTGTATACCATGCTGTCTGCTACAGCTGTATGGGTAATAGTATTAGACAGCTTTAGGTTTTGCACACCCAAAGTTAGGGGACGCAAGCCACCAGGCATACAAAAGAATGCAAAAGGAGCACAAAAAGAATGCAAGCAGGGCGTGGGGCTTAGGGTATGCAAATAAACTTGTGTGTGCTATTTCTGAAACTCCCTGTTGACACTGCCATGTCATAACTTTGCTGGGTATAGGGGATGAGAAAAGTAAATGTATCTGATTATGTATCATAGCACTGGTGATTCTCCTGTGAGCAACGAGGAACCTCTGTGGTGACATATGTTACTAACAATTCCAAAATTATTACATCCTTTGGAACTTTGCACAGATACACAGAATATAAATGTAAAACTGCATGCTATTCTCACTTACAGCGCTGAATCACAACTGCCACACTAAGCCTGCAGATGGATTTTAGTGACTGCACCCTTCCATTATACCGTTCTTTAAGCAGTTCAAGCCTCTTAAATGCAAACCCCATGTCTAAGAGATACTGAAAGGTACAACTCTTGACACTTAAGAATTCATAATTTTTGGACACCTTTATGGGGTCGACAACACTGACAATCCAGTCAAAACGTTAACACCGAGACCACATAAACAGAGCAATGCATAGTCAGCGTAGTCAAAGCTGTCGGGCTACCGTGCATGTGCACCCTGCACCATGCATTGCCTGAGCCTCCATGGCTCAGATTATACACTTTGGCTCAGTATTTACAGACTTACTTTTCCACACTTGCCGGTATAGAGCTCAAAGTCAGCCTCAAGAGCTTTGCGGGGAAATGATGGTAGCTTGGTCAGCTCATCATGCAGAAAGAGAACTCTGGGAGCGAGCTGATGGCTGGTTCGTAGAATGGCCAGACTCATCAGGACCTGGCACGGTGAAATGATGTACAGTATTAGTGATGTGTGAAGAACTTCTACCGAAATTCAGAAGGAATAAAATAAAACACTGTAAACAACAAATGTTTAGAAATATTATGGTTGTATGTACTCAGGAGCCCAGGACATAAGCTTATCGGTGCCACATTTTCCGGGCTATAAGTCGCATCTCTGTATAAGTCGCACCCCCCTCAAGACGGTAGTTTTTCCGAAACAAAACGTATATAAGTCACACCGGTGTATAAGACGCACTTGTTCATTCGGTAAGCGATTAAAAAAAAATTTGTGACTTTTCACTCCGTGAACGCGGGTCAGGTGCAAGTGTATGGGTGTCATTCCTACATAATCAATGATATGGACACTCCAGGCACATTTCGGCAGTCTAGGTTGTCGAAATGTTCCGTATAAAGTCCAAGGGCGATAACATCGTCTCCGCGTGCCGTATGCTTTATGTGCGAGTGAAAGCGTGCGATGGTGAGCCGAATCGCACACAAGAGAGGAAAGTGGGAAGGCAGCGTGGGAGAGAGACGGGGTGGCTTGTACTCTGGTAGCAATTGCGTAGTTTTCGCAGCAGTACGCGCCCTATCTTGACAGCGATCTGCAGATGCGACGACTTCGAGGTCAGTTGATTCACGGTCGGCCTGCTGCTGCTTGCGTTGCTGCTCCGTCCTCGCACGGCGCTAGGGACTCGATCACAATAAGAGCCCGGTACCTCAATAGCACACACAGAACCCGTAGCAAGTAAGTGGCAGAGGAGGTCAACTCAGCGTGCTTCGTGTGGCCATAGCCTCCAATCCGATTTTGACGACAGTTTTTCCAGAAAAAAAAAAAGAAACATACATAAGTTGCATCGGTGTATAAGACACACCGACAAAAAATTCTGAAAAAAAACAAAAAACAAAAACGCAACGTATACACAGGAAAATACGGTACTTGCTTTGCAAGATGTTCAATAGGATATTTGTAGCCCACTTTAATACATAGATATGAATGCTAAGAATCATCCTGCTGCCTAAATCACTTCTTTTTTTATGCTACTACAAAATAAATGACTACATCAACAAAGTTCACGAATGCCTGACTGAACACACAAGACAATTCTGTGCAAGAGAAAAAAAAAGCTGTGTAAAAGAGGTAACACAGTAGAAAAATAAATGGCCAGTATTAATAAATATTGCAATTTCAACCATAAACATATACCTAGCATATTTTCTAATGAAACTTCATATGATGACATTTTTCGGGACTCTTATACATGCTTGGACAACATGAAGTTAATAGAAGAAAAACAGGTATCTGAAGCAAAATTCCACTTCATGCCTTCTCAAATGGTATTTACTCAGCAATGGATCCTTTTCATAATTGCAAAGCTAGCTTTTCCGTAAGGCAGTTTGCTAAGCTAACGGTAGCGTAGCCATTTCTTCAATCAGTAGGTACACACACGGTTTGCTTACGTCAAAAATGTAAACGTGGCTTTTGTGATGAATGGCGCACAAGACAAGCCTCAGCATCTGCAGTTAGCACTTCATCTTCATATGAACTATGACCAGCGCCACAAATAGTTGGGAAAGTATGCAATGCAGAGAAGTGCACTTCTGAATTAAGAAAAGGGTCTATTATCCTCACCAAAATGCATGCCTACAGCCTCTGCTGGCCTTTGTGAAGATACAGGAGTGCATGAAAGCCCTATGTCATGGAGCTGTTCATTCCGTTCATTGCCGCTGCTTTCCCACATGACAAACAACACAAAGTATGACAAGAACAAGAATATCTGAAAAAAGTTTTCGTTATAATCAAGTGTACACAGAAAGAAGCCAAAGCAACCTTATATGGCACTTGTGGGCATGCTCGACTCTCACGCTCCTTGATGTTGTTTTCTTCGCCTGACTCTCACGACTCTTGGATTCTTGTCTCCTCACATAGCACAAGTCGCAAAGAAAGTCGGAGTAGTTGTACTTTAGTGCAAGAAATGGCACGAGTGTCCAATGCTAGCGCCACCTGATGGCATAGACAATTGGGCACAAGAGGAACTAGCTTCCTCCTCTTTGGCTGCGGGACCTCCTCGTGTGCGCTCAACAGTGTGCTTCACGAGACCATCCCGCGGATGCCTTCCCGTTCGCTCGCATGCGCCCCCATTTGTGAGACTTCACCCACGAACTACTTAGGCATTGTGTCCAGCATGGAGTGAACATATTCCCTCGGTATCTTTAAGTCGTGAGTAGAACTTGGTCAATTCCTCAATGCATTCCATTGTCGGGTTACATTTGTTGCAATTCGGCTAGCTTTGTTATTGTGTAGAAGGTACAATAAATGCCCTTTTGTTTGTTTCCACCCCTGTGTACTGTGTCCTTTGTTGCTAGAGCGCTTGAGACCCTCCTCACTAGCACAGAATATTTCAGGACCTGTATTCAAATGAGGCTTCTCACATTTTCACAACTGGCCAATTCCCAAATATAGATGACGACCAATTTGCTGGCCTCATGGCTGATGATGCATGTCTTTCAAGGGTCAAAGTAATAAATGCATTCCACACAAAATGTGCCTCGCAAATACTGAAATGGAAGATGTGCTACCTTCCCAACTTCGATGAAATGTAGATAGAATGCCTGTTGCTGTCCTGCTTCAAAGGCTTCATCAGGGTCCATTTTTACCAATGTTAACTGAGGATACTGGGACCTCTTGAAGAAATAGAAGTCTCGGACAAATGCACTTGGATTGTGCATCTGGTCTGCAGGACAAAAAGATAGCAAATCGTGTGAATAACAGCTGTGCTGCTCACAAAATCAAAGCAGAGAAACTGCTTTACATATTCTACGGTTGCTTGGCAATTTATGATTACACTGCTTACAAAGCACAAGCTTGACATTAATCGTATTCACTGTAGGCCAAAAACTTGCAGACCTTAAAATTTCGTGTTGTGAGCAGCTTCATTTATGGCAAACTGAAATACTACAATGAATGAGTAAAGACGAGAAGCAAAACTGAGCACTTTCAACAATGACTGATGGGATTTTAGTCTTAAAGCTACAACATAAGCTATGAGGGATGCCATAGCTCAGGGCTGCATTAATTCTGACCCCCTAATTTCATGCTCCAAAGTGTAATAGTCTTGGAGAAGAGACAGGTTGTCATTATTTATCTGAATGGAATTTTTTGCTACTGAATTACACCGTTATAACAAACACAAGTTCGAATGCAGTAAAGACAGAAGTTTCAGACAGAGTGACCATAAATAAATCTCGATTGAATTAATTCACACATACTTGTCTTTGTGTCAACAAGGAAGTAGCAATTATGCTGATTCTCTTCAATGCCAAAAAAATCAAGACTGTCTTGAAGAATATGAAGAAACTGGGTGTCCTAGAGTAAAAAAAAAGGAAAGGAGACGAATGATAAGAGTGAGTACAGTTCAGAGGTGTTCACAATATGAGAAACAACAAATGGCCATCACACATACGCATAAATATTGTTGTACAGTACTTAAAAGTACACTAACCTAACAGAACCCTTTGTGACAGCCAAAACAGGGAGGAAGCTGTCTTTCTTTTTTATTTCTGAGTAGAATGTTCTTCCACTAGGTCTTTTTTGGTTTATTGTAGAAAGCATGAGACCAGCGAAAGAAATGAGGACAGGGACAAGGAAGACACCACACAAGCACTCGTGCGGTATCTTTTTTGTCTCCGCATTTTTTGCACTGTTCCCACACCTTGTAAAAGATGCTATGGCACATTAGTAGACACACAATGCAACCATAATGTGACAATTGTTTACTGAATTTTTTTAATAAGATTAATTGATTGATTGGTTGATTGACTGATTGGTTGATTGATTGTCCCAAAGCAACACTGGGGCTATGAGAAACGCCATAGTAGAGGGCCCGGATTAATTTTGACTACCCAGGCAGGGTTCTTTAATGTTCAATATAATTACACAAGAATTTTAATATTCAGCCCCTATCAGAACACAGGGACAGGGAATCAAGCCCACAACCCTGTGCACAGCAGTAGGATGTTACGGCCACTGAGTCACCATGGCAGGTAAAGTGAAGAAGAAAACCCAGGGCTCACTTTCTCATTTCAGTTATTCCAAATGAAAGCATAGCACTGAAGAACCCTCACCTTCAAGTCAAAACCGTAGTAAATACAAGCTGTACAAGTGCAGTAATGCCATATTTCAGACCATTGTTTTGCCAATGAGCAGCATCCGTATAAGTGTACAAAACAACAAGTCATATGTCGGATACCTCATGAATTGGAAATTGTGACGGAATGCCACCTGCATCAGGTCCATGCACAATAATCTTCTTGGCACTTGGAACATTTGCCGTGATCAATAAGGTAGCCTGAAAGAAGAAGAAATATGAGACCTCTGGGCTAACTTACTAGGTAGAGTGGCAGTGGAGGAGCAGATGCATATTAAAAGGCCAACTCACATCACACTGCTCTTTCCTCAGCACTTGCTTGAGGTCTTTCAAGTATAGTCCATGAACACTGGGTACAACCTTGAACACAATAATAACAGGTATCAGGTAAGTGAACTAGAAACACATTTCCCGGGGTTCTTTGCAAGCATACAGAACAGTGCCAGAGGGACATTAAGTGACAGAAGAAACTGGGTAACTGATACACAGCCTTTACCAACCTTCCACAGAATGCCACACAATTGAAATAAACATGCCAGTTCAGCTCTCCACACTGACTTAATTTGCTTGGAGTTCTAGCAGAGATGTCTATTTTCTGCCCCTAACATAAAAAAATAACAATAAATAACGTAGATAATCTTTATAGTGAGACAAGTTGCTACGACCTTCCCCCATGTCAGACAGCTTTATGCAAGTTAACAGTGACAGCCAACGTACTGATGCCCAACAAGTAAAACTAAATGTTCACATACAACCCACACAGCTTATCACAGTGTCAAATGTCACCACTTTGATACAATACTGTAGGCAATGAATTATTTACAGGGCCACAACTCAGTAAAAGCCCAACTGTATAACTTGCATGATAAGAGTAAAATATTACAGGAGCAGCAAGTTCATGCATGTGCAAGATACATACTTTTTTACAACGATCACTTTGTCTAATATGTTCCCTTTTTATTTTTTTATATCATGAATTATAAGAATGAACGAGACACTATATCTCATTGTAAAAAAGATTTTTGAAAAAATACGAGAAAAAAAAAAGGAAATGTTGGGTCTAAGAAAGAAAAAATTGTTTTTCATCGCGCGTACTTGGAGCATGTTCAGCAATTTAGGAAAACATGCTTGACTGCACTACTAGATAAGCGATGGCATTTACTGAAGCTAAAACTAACTAATGCTAACTAAATTTAACCAACAGTAGAAAGGCTGCACACATGGCACATAGTCTGTTTCGTAGGCCACACTAGAACATGCTTGGGGCAAGGCATTATAAAGGCAATTAGCTTTCATTTTTTTATGCTAATATTTTATATGTGTGTGTGTGGCATACAAATGTAGTATGGCCTTGGTTGAAATTAAAACTCTACTTTCTGCATCAGCAACATATCTTGATAAGCAGATCAACAAGTGTAATACACTTGCGAATGTTCCTTTAATTTGTTTCAGTGCACATTCTTCACTGTGCAGCCCTTATTGATCATATATATTAGCATGCTAAAGCTCTGTACTTACCAGCCAAAGTATTGAAATAGCATTGGCAATCAGCTCTGTTCCACCTTCCACAGGAGCTCGAATGTAAAACATAATGTAGCCAACCTGCAAATTAATTGTGAAATCTCACTGCATGCACAAGTGCTCAAGTTGAAACTGCTGAAATGAAAGTGGTTCTGTTGTTTAGCCTGGCAGTTGCTTTTCATGCCAGTATCCAGTATTCACAAACACTCCTCGACTTCAAGCCTTTCTCCAACACTTCCTAGAACGAGAAAGCACCATGCCTCAGCTAAAGTAGGCACTGTGCCTCACACTCCTAGGCATCCTGCAAGGAATAGTTAGTCGAAAAGCCCTTCCAATCCAGCTGACACTGAATGTTTGTAGTAAAAAAATTTTAGATCTCAGATCCCTGAGATGCATCGCTAAAGAGTAGTGACATTTTCAGCAAGTCGAGTCGACGTTTCAGGTTGAAGGAGAGCTTCGAGTTGAAGTGCATTTCAGAATGTGTAGTTTCACCCTGACAGGTCTTTCTCTCAGCTTTCTGCACCCTCCTCCTCTTTCCATCGTGTAGGGCAGTTAATCAGGCTTTTCTTCTGGTTAACCTCCAGCTTTCATTTTTTCTTTTCTTTGCACATTTCTTTGCCCTGATAGGCAATGAGACACTGCAGAAACATGACCGGGAAACCAAAAGCAGCTTTTAAAAAGATAAAAACCAGTGTGGAGTAAAAAAGTTGCAGGTAGCAATAAGTTAAAAGCAAAGAGATAATGCACATTTGTGCACTTGGTGCACATTATCAAAATGCAGTAATTTTCACTAGTGGCAAATCCGAGACCTGACTGCCCTTTACTACATTGCTAATTATTCTATCAACAAGCAGCCACATTCAGCTACTTTTGAAGCATGACCAATATATAACAGTATTCCACAGTTACCAGGTAGTTGTAGAGTGTGTGTGCTGCTTGTGCTGGTAGCCGAGGCACAAAGCGCAGCAGACGTCGCAGAATCTGGATCACAGAATCTGGTTTCTCACGGGTCAGCCTCTCCAAGAAGTGACGCAGGAACAGTGCCGTATCTTCCACCAGGCAGTTCCAAATCACTTTGTAGGCCACCTCATAGACTGCAAGAAATGCACATGTATAAACTCGATGACTCTATCCAGCAAGTGTATTAAGGAGTCACTGCATTATTACAGAAAGCTCAATTTCCACACTGTAAATCTGAACATACGAGCAAGAATGTGCAAATTATTCAACATCTAAAGCTTGATTTCATTGATGGGATTTAACATCTCAAAGCACCCCCTTGGCTATGAGAGACTGCACACGGAAGGGCTCTGGATAAATTTTGACCCCCCTGAGTCATGTATTGACCACACTTAAATTTTAGGAATGCGAGATTCTTTCATTGTGCCTCTACTGAAATATACCACCAAAGCCAAGAAATGAAACTGAAACTTTGTGCACAGCAGCAAAGTGCATGCACTGCAGTCAAGACCCCACAAAAAGAACCTTAAAGAACCATAAAGTGTTATTTCAAATAAAGTGATGATATTTTGCAGTTTTGTGCTTTTGGATTATTCAAGCTTATGTTATTGAAATATTATTGACATCACAGCTTTTGAAAATCAGCAATCCACTTCATTCACTGAACAATGATCCCCGTGAGAGGAACTGCCATTTATCAACCTGTACTTGCACAGTCCAGATTCAGAAAAACCATAATTTCTGTATTACTAAAGATTTACCTAATTTATGGTTGTTTTATGGACTAATTATTCAGAAATGCAAGTGTGGACTCGGATTTTCTTATTCGAGCTTGTTTTATAGTAAAATAAACATATTTTTAAGGCACAGTGTAAAACAAACAAGGGTTGTGCAATTTGAACAATTGCTTAACTTTTTTTTTGCAAGAAATAGCAACATCAAAAATACCTTTACATACAATGGGCCCTTTTAAGACAATCTGAGGCATACGTATTGCAAGCCATCCCTTAATTTCATGACAGTCTGTCCAAGCATTAGCAGGGCCACAACTCGGTACAAGTGTATTGTTTTTACCTTTTCTTGTCTTTGTCCCAATGTGCACTGTGATTTGTACTAACATGGAATGCCAACTAGCCCAGTCTAAAACCTTGCTGCTGTCCAAGCAAATTTAGTGACTGCATGACTACAGAATAATCAAATTAGGGCATGAGCCTATAATGACAGTGTAAATATACCCATTAAATCTCATGCAATATAACTAGTGCTTGAGAAGTTAATTTTCTCGCCTTTAACATACCAGCCAAGTGCAAATATGACAGTCACACCTGCAGTTAGGAGCCTATAAAATACAGCATCAGAAAATAAAGGAAGCGGGGGGGACTTTAAGGGTGTACATGAACATTCAAGCGCCATGCAAAGTCAGCACATAAAGATGGAAAAAAAAAATTTATATTTACCACTAGTGCCATGGTCCATGAACTTTTGACAGCAGGTTTTTATATATCACATGGCATATAACATGCACATGCAGTAGCTGGGTGACCTACCTGCAACTCCATCAGAGCTGACCTCAGCATCATTCAACAGGTTTATAATGTACACTGCTGCTGAACAGAGACACGATGGAAACAAGGCGTGTGCCACTTGTATAGGATGAGCAGATAACCGTTCAGCTGTCTGGTCTTCATCTCCTATAATAAGCAATAAACCAAAGAAATTAAGAGAAAGGAAGGAGAAAAAATGAAGGAAAGAACTAAGAGCAGTTATACAAGCTATTTGCAAACACGGAGTAGAATTGCAACAACATAATTCTGCATTCTCCAAAAGCAGCTCATATGCAGTGAAATTTTCCCACCATATGTGGCTCAGTACTTCACAAGCTGTGTACCAAAAAAGCTTCAAGGCCAAATGTTTGCAAATGGGCTGGACACAAAACTGTACACAGAAACAAATACAAAATGCAGTGGTCATTCACAGAAAACACAAATACCGCCACTGATAACAGCTGAAAAGGTATTCTGAGGACTATAAAAACTAGCACAGAATCAATGTAATAGTGCAGCTTACCCTCTTCATGCTCTTCAACAGCATGGAACAGAGCAGGTTCATAGGCTGAAAGTACATTGACAGCAACAGAGGAGATGTGAAAATTTTCCCTCTCGTTGCATTTCTTCTCTTCTTCGGCCTGAAGTGCTCGATGGATGAGCTCCATCTGCTGCTTGCGGCGAGTCTGAGTCGCTGTTACAAATGATCGCTGCATAGAATCACAGAATATGAGAAAACACACAATGCAGCGACAAACAAGTCAAAACACAGAGTAACAAAAAGTTTTGTTAACTAGCATCCATAACGCATGTCAAGGACCCCTAATATGATGCAACAAGGACAAAACAAATGATGCAATGACACGTGCATGACAACCTGGAGAAAGTTTACGTAGCTACAGTGAAATGCTAAGAAGACAGAACTAGATATTAATTAAAATGTGTAACCTTTCACCAGTGTTGGCACCGAAACCTCCAATTACTGCATGGCAACCCTTAGGCCACATTTGTGTTTTAACATAAGCAAATTTCATGCCTGGGTCCTCCCATCACCATGCCTCAGCACTCTGCTGAAACCATGCTGACAAACTGCAGCCCGTTTTCCTGAACCTACTGCCATTTACACTTCTTTGAAGATCATGCAGTATGCCTCTAGCAAGCAGTGCCAGCTACGAATAAATCTTCATGTCTTGCTGACGCAACCTTTTCATGCATGTTTTTTTGAGAAGTACTGCCCGTTTTTGGAGACAGGAGACATAATACTTTTTTTTCTCTTCTTAACCCTTCCCGTTTCCTCTTCCTCCTTGTTCCCTCCTCCTACTTTTTCCTTTCTGAAGGCACTGTGGGCAACCCTTGCATGCATGTAAGGCCTCTGCACAGCTGCCTGATTGTCCCGAGTGAAATAAGTCTAATTATCACCACTGCCATACTCACTGTAGTCATCATCCTAATTAAGTTTACTGTAGTGTGAAGGCCTGTCCCAATAAACACCAGTTAACCTTGTCCTGTATCAGCTACACCATCCTAAGCCAGCAAATTATCTGATTCTGTCACTCCATCTAAACCTCTACCATCATCGGACTGGATTTAGTTTCCCTTGGCACCCACTCTGTCATTCCTATAGACCACCAGTTATCTGTTGCACACACTACATGACCTATTTTTCTCTGTTTCTACCACTTAATTTCAGCTATCAGATAACTGCACTTGCTTTTTAATCCATACTGCCACCATCCTATGTTACACTTATCATTTTCTGTTCCGAATCCTAATAAATATAAATTACACCAACCTGCACAGCTAAAACGACACCCGGTTGAAACAATACAGAATTAATGAACACATTAGGTTCTCCTTACACAAGACTTAGACTTTTTAACAGTAATCAAAAAGCACTGTCACATCAGCATTTTGTACACTGCCTTCAGGGTAATTTACATGGTCGAAGTGGTATAGTACTCTCAAATTTGAAGCTGCTACTTGGACCCTCTATTATCAGGCAAAAAATGGAGGGGGAGGAGGAGGGGGAAGAAGAAGGATAAGAAATTGTCAACCCTGTACAGCCCATTATAACCCTAAAGATGACATTACACCAAGCTTTCATAGTGCTCAGAACTCATTTCCAAGCAGCAAAAGTGCAAGAACACGACTATACTGTGCAACATTTAAACTAAGTTGACAGTGGCATATTAAGGAACTGTGGCGACAAAACACAGGGATGGCAAATGCACACAGCAGGTTTTCAGTCGGTGTGTTTTTATGCCCCCGTTCCTCAATGTCAAAAGGTACAGCCAACTTACCACTGGCGCATACTTTGCTACTAGTGAAGTTTTGAGGGACCACTATTTGTGTTTGCTTATGAAGAGGTGCAATAGCCGATTTTCGAAACCGATCAATTTTCTTAAGTATTTGACCTTTCTCCAAAATGGATGCTCATGGTGATACCAGCTGTGTAAATCCTTCCAATTAAAGGGGTAATGACATGATATCGTCAACTATTCATTATTTTGCGTTAAATGAAGGTCCAGAGCCTTAAATCCTAGAAATTAGTAACGAGCCTCAGGGTGCCCTAAATAATTTATTTTAACAGCTTTTCTACAGCCAGTTTCAGTCGTATAACTGGCTGCATAAAAGCTGCTAAAATTAATTATTTATGGAGCTCCGAGGCTTGTCACCATATTTTATATGGTTTAGAGGTCTAGGAATTTCATTTAACACAAGAAATGAATTGTTGTATAGAGGTTTTGGTTTAGAAACCCACATGTTCCACACCAAGGGGGCGCTGCTTGTGGCTGCGCCCTACTATATAAGAGGCTGCCTACGCCAATAAAAGAGTTCTTCGCCTCAGTACCCATCTGCGCCTCGATACCCATCAGCGTCTGCCTGAGTTGCTCGGCAGCCATCTCGGTGTGCCCCCACATTTCCCGCATGCCCGGCATGGCATCCATGGCCGCCACGCCAATACAACATGAATACCGTATTTTTCAGTGTATAAGACGCGTTTTTTTCTGAATTTTTTGTCGGTGCATCTTATAGAAGACTTATGTACGTTTATTTTTTTTGCCTGGAAAAAATTCCGCCCATATCGGATTCGATGTTATGGCCACGCGAAGCACGCTAGTTGACTTAATTGCTACGCGTGTTTTGTGCGTGCTATCGAGGTGCCGGGTTCTTCTTGTGATCGAGTTCCCGAGCACCGAGCGAGAAGGATGGAGCAGCAACGCAAGCGGCAGCAGGCTGACCGCGAGTCAACCGACCCCGAATTCGTCGCATCTGCAGATCGCTGTCGAGATACGGTGCGCGCCTATGCGCAAACTATGCAGTTGCTACCAGAGTACAAGCCGCCCCCCCTCTCTCCCGCGCTGCCTTCCCTCTTTCCTCCCTTGGGCGCGATTCAGCTCACCGGCAAATGCTTTCACTCGCACAGCATACGGCACGCGGGGACAATGTTATCACCCTTGAACTTTATACAGAACATCGCGGCAACCACGACGGCAGAAGTGCACCTGGAGTGGAAATATACGGCACCCATTCGCTTGCACGTGACCCGCGTTCACGGAGTGAAATGTCACTGTAATTTTTTTAAATCACTTACCGAACGAACAGGTGCGTCTTATACACCGGTGCGACTTATATACATTTTTTTCCGGAAAAACTTCCGTTTTGCAGGGGGTGCGACTTACAAACCGGAAAATACGGTTGTCGAAAATATCATGTCAATACCCCTTTAAAGCTTGCAGTGTAGTAAATGCTCACTGGAGTCCATGATTAGGTCGACTCAACCAACAGCGACAAGATTATGCACTGCAATAGATACTGAAGCCAGGTTGCTTGAAGTGTGCTGCAATGAGACCCAAATAATCATTGGCATCTCTTCAAGTGCCCATTTAATTCAATGAGCGTAGCCTTATGCTATTGCTTATGATGCACTCTGACACATCACTAGGTTTAGTTTCAGGAAGTTTTAGGAAAGTTGTTAATTTTTCATTGCTTTTAATGAGTGCAGTTAATCTTCAAACAAAAGACTTCAAACTACCAAACTTAGCCATTAAAGAAAAAAATTTGCAATATCAATTCAAGATCTCATATTCAATTTATGTGCATGCCCTTACAGATTGGTCCTGATTGATGGTGACTTCTTCCACTTTAGTCTTCACTTGAGGCATCCAGGGAGGATCAGCCACAGGTGCACAGTCAAGGGCAATGCGTGGGCTGGGAAGGGTGAACTCAATGGTCGGAGGTGGCACCTGCAATTACCCAAAGAAAAATGTAATGGAAATGATTTAGTACATAGGTGACCCAAATAACTTGAAGGTCTGCAAAAACACAGAAAGCAAATAAAAAAAAAGTTTGGTCAAACCAATGTTGGGTTGATATCTCTGTAAGCGACAGGTTTGCAAGTGTCTCTCAGCACATGAAGCTATGTAGTAACACACACACACACACACATATGTACGTATTACATATTTTTATATGTACATGGTTGTCGTTTTTCACAACAGCTTTCATTGAATGTTCATGCCTTCTTTTCATTCTCCCGTCTCATTTCTTTCTGATAACTCTTGAATGAATGAATGAATTCTGGGGTTTTACGTGCCAAAACCACGATTTGAGTAGGAGGCACACTGCAGTGGGGGACTCCAGATTAATTTTGACCACCAGGGGATCTTTGATGTGCCCCCAAAGCATGGGACATGGGCGTTTTCGCATTTCGCTGCCATCAAAATGCGACCGTGACAGCCGGGATTTGATCCCGCGACCTCATGCTTAGCAGCACAACTCTATAGCTGCTAAGCCACCACGGCAGGTTCTGATACTTCTTCAATCTAGCCCTGTTGACATTACCGTATTTACTCGATTGTAACGAGAGTTTTTTTCCAGATTTTTGCTACCTGAAGTCGATCCTCGCGTTACAATCGAATACCGAAATTCAAGTTGTCTAAAAAGTGCAATGATGCACCCAATTCTAATCAACGAGTGAAATGTGCGAGTGCGCGCGCACTTTCATGGAGAGCAAATGCACAGCGGAGAGCAAATGCGAAGTCTTCCGTCGTGCAAAAGGTCGAGGGGGGATGGGAGGGAGGGAGCGTAGGCGACGTTTAGCTGTGGCACCAAATGCGTATCTTGCGACCGGGCGCAAGGGGAACTGGCGAATTTCCCATGCGAAAGGAGGAAAGCCAGAAGGCAGCGCGGGAGGGAGGGGGCGTGGCTTCTGCTCTGCCACCATGCTGCGTACTTTGCGCGGCTGCGGGCTGTCGCGCGCACCATATCTAGAAAGCGATCTCCATACGGCTCTTACCTTTGTACGCACTGTGCTTTCGCCGCTAATCTTCCGTTCAAGCAATAGACCGCATGAACCTTCGCTGGCATGCAGCATGCTGCTGGCGCGTTTGCTCACGGTAGCGTTTTGACAGCGGTTGTGCGCAGTCATTGAGTGTGGTCTATTCATGTTTGCTTGTGCACGCTGACACCATGCTTGTTAATTCAGTTACTAAGCGAATGTGTCTAAGTTTATACATCCGATAAAACTAATGTCCTTACTCCGTATAGCTCTGTACTAATTTGCTATCACAATTGATGCTTCACCTTTTGGACGAAACTGCCACTTTTTCATGCATCCGGTGGTCTCGCGTTACGTTAGCGATTTTCTTCTTTTTTTTTTATTTTGCTGGAAGCAACAAAAAGTCACCCCTCGCGTTACTTTCGCGGTTTAATTTTTTCTTGGTGGACGCAATGAAAAGTCACCCCTCACGTTACAATCGTGGTCGCGTTACAATCGAGTAAATACGGTACATGCAGTTCCAACGCAGATGTTGGAATCAATTTGAAGCAAAGTTCTGTTTATTGGTGATGCCTATACAATGCTATACAATGACTGGTTTGGTTTGGTTTGATGAGTTTCATGTACAAATTGTAGTGGGACATGCCCATTCTGGAGGCATGACGAATAACAGTGCAAACTTGGACAAAGGACTGCGAAAGAGACAGGCGTAGACAAGCGCTGACTGCAAACTTAGACCCAAGAGCGAGGGCGCTTTTCACAAAGTCAGGTAGGGAGACGTCACCGTCGATGTGGACAACCCCACCGTGTCTTGAGGTCGGCGCGTTGCGGCGGAGACGACCTTTCGCCGTCCTTTGTCCAAGTTCGCGCTGTTATACGTCCTGGATCAATAACAACTAGTCCAGTCGCATACCTTACCACTCTGGAGGATTGGCCAAGAATGGGCACACACCCAATGACATATGCTGAGTGGCTAAATCAAAGAAAATAAAGATAAAAGAATCCATCAAATATAATTCCCCATTCCATTAACAGAGTGGTGTGCTTTAGAAATACCTGTGAGTCGACATTATATCTTCAGGTTTTATGTAGGAATCTCATTTTTGTTATACAAAACAGAGGTGGGCATGATCGGTCACCATACAAGAGTTATATAGGCCCGTTCACTGGTACTTTCATTCAGTTTCTAGTAATACCTAGTGGCACCCAGTGTCCTAAGTTGACAGTAAATGGCCAGAAACTGACAAACTGCAAAGTGGACTGGACGAGCCAAAGAAAGCTATCGCGTAAAAAACAACACAATATCTCTTCACTGGCTTAAAGCTCAGGTAGAATCAATAAAAGATGTTTGCAAAAGGAACCCTGCTATTATTAATCAAAGCAAACCTGATACAACAAAATTTTTTTTGTTTTTTAAGACATGTTAACACATGTTTAAGACATGTTAAACACAGTTGATGCCTCTTATATTGCGGCTTATAATGACAGTGGAACCTTGTTGAGGTTGCGTAATATGTTTGCGTAATATATTTTTCGGGATTGATAAGTCACTTTTTTCTTTTCCCGATAATACGACTTGGTTGGATAATACGTTGGATGATACAATTTTCAGATGATACACTTTATTTTCCGGTTCCCGAGAAGATCGTATCAACGAGATTCCACTGTATTATATTCATTGCATCGTGATGTTCATGATAACTGGGTGGCAAAGAATAAATATACCTAACATCAATCAAACAGGAATTATACCCGATTCAATTTGGGAAAACAACAATTTGCTTGGTGCCTAACTCATCTCTTGGCACAAAACAAATGTTGACATAGATTTTCCGTAGTGTGATCTGTCACTCCAGCAAACCAGCAGTCTGCCTTTAGTGTTCCTTTGAGGTGTTTTTTTTTTTTTTTTCACTCCAGACTGCCATTTTCCTGCTGCCACAAATACACACTGCTTGCTTCACAAATCTTAAAAAGAGCTAAGTTTTGTGATGAACTGAAATAAAGATACAAGGAAAAATAACCCGATCTGTAAGTAGCTGCTTTACTCACTAATACTGTGCAATTATGTTCAACCTTATGCAAAAACTACCCAATGTTGTGCAATTTTGCGTGGATAGACAAATCTGCAGCATTTCAGTGTGCTATGATATGAAACCGCTTAAAGTGATAGCTTAAAGTGATACACAAGGAACAATTTTGCATCCAAAATGCACCTGCAATCTAATATCTTCGAATCCTGCACACTTTCACAAAAACACTGGGCCAATTCCAAATGCACTGGTATTGATTACACATGCACAGAGAACCCGGAAACTATGTAACAGAACTCTAACTGCTGTTTGCTAATAAGTGAAGCTGCATGACGAAATGACTGCCTGCAGTGGAAAAGTGACTAGTGAAACAGAGGTAAGCAAGGCTCATGGTAAAGCTGCACAACTGATGGCTGAATTTGAGCCACTAAATGGTCTCTCTTGCATAAGGCCATGTAACATAAGCAGTGTTCCCACATGCTCTTTGCAACATGTGATAGACTGAAGGCCTCCCGTGCTTCAAAAGATGAAGCTCGCATTGGTGCCTTACAAAAGAGTACAGTTGTAACTTTTGGACAGGAAAAATGTGCAAAACCAAAGTGTACATGCATGGTTTATCATCCTGAACATTGTTTGTGACTGTCTTCTCCCCCAATACAGTGAAGGATATAAAGCTCAGCTAAGCAAAGCGAGACAAACAGATTATTGCCCTGTTTGTTCACTGTTTGTAGTACTGTTTGGCCAACAGGTCCCACTTATTAAAGGCTCCGCACATAAGTGTAAGCATGGAATAGGGGGTCCAGCTGCACTTGCTTCCAAAGCAGCTTCTGAAGCGGCAATAATGGCAACACCACATTCAGTGCAAATTGTGCAGATACCAGTCAAAACTACTGAATAGTGCAACACTGTGTGAAAACAACTATTTTCGGTATATCACACTTAATGCCCTGTAATTTAGTTCTCCTGGACAAAAACCATTCCCACACAACTACCAGTAATAAACACTGCGGTGTAGTCCAGTGTGAGAATACAGATAACGATGACAATGGGACAACTTCACGACAGTGCGGAACGCAATTGGCCACACACAGCATTTTGTGTAGCCAGTTTATTTGTTCATGCCTAGTCGTGTTCTGCACTCTGTCATGAAGTTATGCTATATTAACTCACCAAAACCTACACCAAGCTCAATGACAATGGGCACATGCAGAAAGTGCAAAAGAAATGTTACACAGAGCTACTATGTCCTGATGAGTGGTTAGACTTGATTTACACCGCTATGCACCATAGCGAAGCAATGCAAACAAAACCTATCCAAATGCAAATGCGTAGGTGATAATGCTGATTCCCAAATACTCATCAATTACCTTGAAAACTAAATGTGCAGCCTCTTCCATCCTCAGCCAGCACTGATAACGAAATTTCCAAAGTGCCTGGAACCTGAAAGGACAATGCAGCAGTTCTCAAGAAGTGCCGTTGCAGAGCTATTATACCCAGAAAGCTCTCTCCGCTCCATTCAAAGCTCTAGTGACAGATGTACATTAAATAATATTGCCTGTTAAAAAAAAATAAAAAAAAAAGAAATGAGGTTACAAATCTGAGGGGTTGTGAAAAAAGCTGTGTATGTGAGACTGACTCATTCACCTACCTCATCTACAGCATCAATCAGTTACAAGCATGTCAGGTGATCACACAGAAGCATGCCATTTCTGTTAACTTTCCTCACAGTTCACATTACAATAGGGCTTTCTACAATAGATACACATACACCTCTAGCATAATAAGATGCTGGGATGCTAAAATGCACATGACACACTGAAGGTCATTTCCAACAACATGAAGAGCACCTAAATGCTTTTACAGAGCATAGCGATATCTGCAAAAATTGTGTGCTACTGCACTATTATATTCTGCAATAAAAATCCTACAAGTAGCTTCCACTTTAATGAAAAATAAGCCTGTCCAAGACCTTCATTCATCGTTGAGTCTTCTCGTAAGAGACACTTTCTTTACACAATGTGTACCATTTTATATGGCACTTTTACTCTCAGATTTAGGGCCCCTTATTTTAATATAATTAACAATCTTCATAATCAGCCAATTTATTACACTGCTAAATGAAAATTTTCATAATTACATAATTTCTTACAGTTATCAAGCATTAGAACATTTTTAAATTCCTTCTAGCCTTTCCTTATGTATAGCAATGCCAGAAGCATTTTTCATGTTTTAAGACCGTACATTCACTGGCAAATGTTACGGGCACAATTCCATTTAACAACACTTCTAATGAACGAAGTATATTAATTCCAGGTTGATGGTGATAAATCAGTGCAATGCCAAAAATGAATGCCACAGCTGAACTAGACAAAGCTTTTCAATACTTCTGTAGCAGTACAAATATCTTTACAGCTAATGCACTATATAAGCATTATTAATTACCAATCTGCATTATTAATTACCAATCCTGGGTGGTCTAACTGCAGCAGTTAGACCACCCAGGATTTTCTAATGTGTGCCAGAATCTTTACACATGCTTTTTTTTTTTTTTTTAAGCTACCATAGCAATGCATCATGGCGCTGCTATGGTGCATCAGACCTGCAACCTATACCAATCTAGCCTGATTAACACCCTCGAATCTGTGCAATATTGTGCCATCAGACTTAACTACTCACAATTCTCTTGAATAACAAGTGCCACGGATTTAAAAGCCAAAGCTGGTCTACCTTGATGTAAAACATGTCATAAAATATCTAGACTGTGTCATTTTTTAGAAATATTATCATGCTTTGCCAGTTAACAGCTCTGTCATCATGCCAACCTATCAGACGTCCGACCGCATCTCTCACTAGAAAGCAGTACACCCCCACATACTTTCTTTTTCGCATAAACGGCCAAGGACTGGAATGATCTTCTTATTTAGGTCATCCAGCACAGCAGTCCCTCATACTTCAAGACCACCATTGAATCATTATTGTGCTAGCCTTATAGTACCCACCCCTCATGTAAAACCTCAATCTGTGGGGCTTTTGAGGCATTGTCAATAAAATAAAGACAGCAAAAGCCAGCCACAACAGCAGGTCCAAACGTTCAATCCTGATGCATTTCCTAGCAGCCTATCACATAGTACCATACAACTCACATCCCCCTTGACACCAGAGTATGCACCATTTCCTCTGCAAGATCTTCTTACCTCAGAAGGGCATTGGTCTTCTGGGCTGTGTCTTCACTCTTAAGTTCTCGACTTAAGAGCTCTGACGCATGTTCAGGAGCCTTCACAGCAGCAAGGATAAATACAACAGCTGCAAAGAAAAGAAACAACAGTTTAAAGTGAAAAACAGACCCTTTTTTCTAACATTAGTGCATAGTCACAAGCAGCAACAAATGTGCCTTTATTCGCAATTAGCTACCGCCAGGGCTTTCACATTTGATGTAACACTGGCTGGCTATGCATGCCGAAGCAGAATATCAATAAGTATATGTTGTTACAGAGAGGCATAGTTATTTGTATTTTGTCAAGCAAGGACATCATCAATGAAAGCAATTAATAGGAAATACAGCCACTGAAGTCATAATGAATCATAATAACTGATAACAGCAATTGATAAAACTAAGAAAACAAATCGATGTCCATTAGTTAGGACTGAATTTTGAATTTTAGCAAAGAAAATAGCCACTTTTAAGCAAAGTACTACCAGTGTCAAATTAAAAGTGGATAGTGGAGTATATGGCCTAGCATACACTCTGCAGAATGTTTGAGTCATATTCACAAGCAGGTATACACTTTCAGTTCGCATGTAGTATTCGAGGATGCATGTCCTAGTGCAATATTTCTGCTGGTATCTTTTAGGCGCTTTTATGACCCTGCGCTGCTGGAGCACATCATGTAATGCAATTACACTCATTACACAAGCAGCGTGGCACCATAGGCTGGCTCTGACATTATCACCCACCGCAATAGGACAAAATACGCGTGGTGCTACAGTGCAGGAGAACCAAAACAACCATCGAACAATACAGTATCAGCAAAAGTGCTACATAGAGAGTGCATCCTCACACAATTCATGTGAAGTGGATATGCACGTCTTTCTGCAAGAATGACTGGCAAGAAGAGAAGTGTACTTTCGAACACACAGTTCACCACTCGGATTTCATGTGACACTCGTCTGAGTGTCACATTTAGATCTGAGTAGTACAATCGAACCTCGTTGATACATTTCTGTGTAATACGTTTTTCGTGATGATACATTATTTTTTTTCTTTTCCCGGCCAACGTCCTATAGAAGCAATGGATTTTCATGTGGTTGATACGATTGCGTTTTCACCTGAAATTGGAATGATATGACGGCAAACTGGTATTTCTGGAACTCGTAGCTTTATATGCAAGTGTACTAGATTAAATTACATTCCAACAACCTACGAACAATGTGTTAAGGGCCGGCGACACTAGCGGAAAAATGCGCGCTGCGCGCCAGTGGCAGCAAAACACACACCACAAAAGCTGCCACGAAGCAGGTTTTTCGTGCCGTGAGAGGGATCCGTCCTGGACTGATTTATATTGCCGCGGGCCCCAGTGGCAAACGAGCTGCGAGCGAAGCAGACCATCAAGAGCTGCCCCTCAGTAATGTACGCGCGGGAAATTAGTTGGTGTCATGCGTACCCGCCCGACCACTCTTTTTGCACTCGTAGTATCTTCTACTGGCATCAACTTTCGCTCGAGCTTGTTTTGTATTTTCAGGCGAGATCTTCATGCGGTCATGTGGCTGAACGAAGCGCCTGCTCTCGTCCGCCAGTCATGTCGCTCGCTGTGTGACGCTGCTCTATGGTGTTTCTTCTGTTTCAGAATTCTTGGCCTCGTTTTTTAACTTTCAAAAGAACTTGTTTACGGACTTTAAAAAAAAAGAAAGTTCAGCGAAAACTGACGAGCTATCTTAAAGTTGCTCAATAAAAGTGTGTTGGCTGTGGTTCGTGTGGTGTCGAGTGATGCTGCTCCGCTAAACGCGCGTGTTATGCGAATATCACTCGACGTCACAAGCAGCTTTGCTAGCGAGGTTGTCACCAAGTAAGCCTGTTTTTTTACGTTTTGGGGCTTGCTTTGGGTGATACGATTTTTGAATTATACGTTTTATTTTCTGGTTCCCGCGAAGATCGTATCAACGAGGTTGCACTGTACTGTGATAAAAATGAGTCAAGTGCAAATGAAATACGAGAGAGAGAAAGAAAACATACCTGCCACAGCACTCAGTTGTTGGTCATTCTCTAGAAGCAGCTCCCAGGCAATGGGCATTGCTTCAACGAAAGTTTCTTCAGTCGCCACAACAGTGCCCTTTATAAGCATTGACAAAGGACTGTGAAACAGGCTCATCACCTGAAATACACACAGATACAGGAGTGGTTTCATGTCGTTAAGGTACGCCTTTTGTGATGCAGCTAAATACTAAAGAGAGAGGAAAAAAAAGAGGCACTCATGCTCCCCACAAACATTTACAGCCTCAAAATCTGTTTTTATTTTGTGTGAGCACGTGTCAACTATGCCGATTACCTGTCCACATCAAAAAAGGGACTGACTTCTGTAAGTGATGCAAAAAAAATAGGAGGACGCTTAAGCTTCACCTTTCAAGAGTGGAACGTGATAGCATTCAAAGATCCCTGGCTGCTTATCAAGCTTCCCGGCAACTGCAGCTTTCTTTTTCTCCAACTTCGCCTCCGCATGCGGCTGCTGTAAGGAGCCTACATGCAACGCTGTTGTAAGCTGCCGCGGAGGCAAGCGCCATCTGGATGGTATTTTTGCAAGGAGGAAACCACAGTGCACCACTGTATGAATGGTAGAAATGCTGGAAAAGGGGGCTTGTGTTTGAGTTTCCACATAAAAGAATGATGTTTTCTCGTATATTCAAAATTGCAATCCGACGCTATCACATCTGTAGGTTGTGGTTACGTCGTACTTCACAATTTTTTTGACGCATTTTACTTTGACAAATTCTATTAGTTCACCAGTGCCTCTGCGCCACGTGGAAGGCCTGCATGGTCGGCGTGGTTCGGGATGACTTTCTTGGCCGGGCAACGCCCCCGACGCCGACGCCAACACCATATTTTCTGCGACATGAGGCTCTTAACGCTATCTCGTTAAAAAAGAAAAGTTGCTGAGCATAGACAAAAAAAACTAGGCAAGTTCAGTGTCTAAACCAAAAGTACAGAAGTTCCTCAAGTTTACTATTTATTTACAAAATACTGCACACCAAAGTAGGTCTATGTAAGAGCGGCAGCAGTAAGACAAAACCAGCAGCAGGCACTGAAACACTGAACAATATAAGCATGAACAAGTCAATAAAAGAAATAGCATAAAACCAAGGACAAGGTTGTTAGGTGTAATCAGTGCCGATTTAAAATATCAGATGCAGTTGGTTTCATTCAAGAAAATAAAATTTTGATGAAACTGACAGTACTATTACAAGGCATAGAAGAATTAGCATGATGATGCCTGGTTAGCCATGACATCAACGGACAAGAATAACAGTTAATAAGTCAAGGCTTGAGGACAATTTATTACTTCTGAAGGAGGAAAGACAGCATCAACATAAGAATTAAATGTAAATCACAATGTTCACAAACATTCTTTTATAAAATGAGCTACTAAATAAGTTTTGCGATACTCTGAAATTGAAAATGAATTAAATTGCCTTTCCCTGTAATATTTCCAGTGTGTTAAATTTAGTATGAATGTGTTCTAAAAGGCGGAACTTCACGACTTAAAAAAAAAATGACATTACAATGTAAACGATTCCTTGAGACATTTTGCCTCACATGCACAAGGCATTATCAGTACATGCCGTAGGCACACGAGAAGAGAGCACACAACCACAGAGCCTGCTCTATGAGGTGCATGTACTTTTAAGAGAGGGAGCCACGATTAAAGGGCCCCTTTTCAGGTTTGGGCAATACAAACAGACAAGCACGGTGCATAGATCACATGCTGATGATCCTGTCTGCAAAGTATCAAAGCGATGCACGGCGAGAAGAGCTGAAATTTCAAACAAAAGCACACGCACCCTCTAGAGGAAGCCCCACTTCTAGCCAGAGAGCCACGGTCACACGCACAAATACCTCTGCATAAGACGCAATACTTGCAACATCACCAACTATGGCATGTGACTTCAGTAAATCATACAATGCAGAGCACACAATGCTGCCACTGCAAGTGCTCCGTGCAGCAAAAAAGGAAGAGAAGAAAAAAAAAGAACGTGGGGCTTGTGACATATACGTGATGCGGTTCTATGGCTCCAGTATGGAAATATGCAGTCAAGGAACGTCACTTTTGATGATGAATCCTGCTGTTTTATACGCCAAAACCATGATTCGATTATGAGGCACACTGTAGTGGGGGCCTCCGGATTCATTCTGACGACCGGATCTTTATGTGCCCCCAATGCACGGGACACAGGCATATGTCCCTTGTGGATGCTAGTTGAGGCAAAGGGTAAAAGCGTCAGTGTCGGCAGTGAAGCTTTCCTCCTGGCTGCATGGCAATGCGAGATTTCAATTTCTTCTATCTCTAAATATCAACCAATCAAAAAAATTATTTCGGTAAAATGCTTTGTAGATGGCGTGTCTTACAACTTCCAGTGTATAACCAAAATTTCCAATGGGGCCTGGTGCTCTAAATGCTTTGTTTCCGCCCGAGAAAAAACAATTAATGAAATGATGAGGCATGCATGTTGGGAATATGAAATATCTGACTTAGTTTGATAGTCGATAATAATAGGGTTTAGTGACCCAAAGCAACATCTCGGCTGTGATAGGTGCAGTAGTGGAGGGCTCCAGATTAATTTTGACCACCTTGGGTTCTTTAGTACAAAAGTACAAAAGTGTTTCGCATTCTGGCTTCATCAGAATGCAGTCACCGCAACTACATAAGTACCGAACCTGTGACCTCATACGCAGCAGGAGAACGCCATAGCCACTGAGTAATTTCAGTGGGTCTTCGGTTGACAGTTACAGTGACTTTCAGACGTTTCAGTTAGCTCAACTTCAATAAGAGATTGCAAAGAAAAGCTGCTCCCACAGCCACGTGATCAGCACCTGTGTCTTGAGATACTTGAGCATAGGATGTTCCTCCTTGGCCGGAGTGGTGCCCTTGCCTTTGCCAGACTGAGGCAGAGACTGGGGCTTTGTCTCGGGTGGCAGGCCACCTTCGACGTCGTGAACCAAACAGGTGGCGCTGCTGTGCAGCGAGCGTGCCCCATCCAGTGCCTTCTCCAGTTTCTCCAGATTGTGCGCCAGGCTCGCCTTGCGTTTCAACGGAGAGCTCGGCCCTGTGATAATCTGCACGCACAAGCCATGGATTAAGGCTTCCTCACTGGAGGCCTCCCCAGTTACACCACTGATGAATAAGTTGTATATTTTCATTTAAACGGAAAGCCAGAATCTTATATATAATAAAACAAAAACCAATTTTGTTGCCCTTTTTAGCTGCAGAGAGCCCACCAACTGACTGGCTGGATCATTCTCTTAAATTGTGTACAGCCCGCAATATCGTAAAACTATAGTGATTAAGTTGAAGTGATTACCAATAAGCAAAACAGCAATATCATTAAAAAATAGTAAAGAAAGCACCAAGGGATCTTTAGGTTGTCACATGAAAGCCTCGTCAAGCAGACAAGTACTTGATGAGGGATGGCCAGTGCACACACCCTGATGAAGCTTGATGAAACTGAGACATGAATGGAAGCTTGTCTAGTTGAAGTGACTTATAACACTAAGTGTGTCTTAGTGAATGCAATAATTTTTTCCAAGTGTCAAGCACTGACCACATAAGTCAAAAGAAAAGTGATGTGACACTTGCATATTCTTAACTTGACTTAAATTTGTTAAATTTTTATAATGTGCATGGTGACTAACTGAATTTCATGGGACCAATATTCGAAACACCAGTTCACATATATATTGCTTGGAATCATAGTCCAACACGTAAGGACAACTTTTTTTTTGCTAAGAAAAATAGTGTGCATAGCACATACTTTTTCTGGATGTCCAATTTTGCCTTATTTGGCTAGCTACATGGGGGATCATGTGATCTGTTGTACTGAATGCATTACATGTGTCAGTTTGTATTGCTGCCTCTATCTTCCAGTACAGATCACCATTAAGTAGATCAACAACTAGCCTCTAGGTTATCGGTAAACATATTTCTATAACAACTTTCCCTGCACACAGATGATCATGACTCTGATTAACTGACTGAGATGAAACTGTTCAAAAGGAAGAATATAAACTGACTTCTTGCATAAATATTGGACAAACAGTACTAAATCACATGAGGACTAATTAACAGTACACACACAAGCCTGCATACAAATGCACACAAATGTGGTATTCACCTTCTTGAACTTCTTGTCCTTTTTTCCACCCTCTTTGTCTTCCTGTTGCTTGCCCATATCTTGGATAAGTCCAAAGTCATCTCCATAAACCTGCAAAGGACAAACTATCAAAGAAAAGCACTGGCAATGTGCAAATCTGTCGTAAGCACTGAAAACTATCACTGAACGAACATTTTTGCAGAAGCTTGTTGATGTAATTGCTGTTATTAACTGCAACTACAGTTCTGACGCAAGCTACCTTTCGGACACTCTTTGCAAGCCGATTGCAGGCCCTCATCTGCCTCCTGTAGCAGGTGTGATGGCAAAACTGCTGGTGCGTGCAGGTAAAGTGCAAGGTGCCGCAGAGTTGGACGATGACCTGAAAATAGCAATTTGTCACAAAGAAGAATAAATAAATAAATAAATAAATAAATAAATAAATAAATAAATAAATAAATAAATAAATAAATATTAATTAATGAGCTAGGGCTGAAGTTGTCTGTACACAAACAAGTGAACAAATGTTTTTTTTTTTTTTTCCTTCTTATACAGCAATCATGTGCAATAGTTAACTACATGAGAGCCATTGCTTTATATTGTCACGACTAAAGAAGAAATTGGCACGCCAACTTTATCTTCTTCGGAGAGGGACATGCTTGTGCTCATGACCCTCGCTTCGTTGTCTTCTTTAGTCGTGACAATATACAGGGTGTTTCAGCGAACACTTTCACAATTTATTTAAGGTTGCCTGTGGCAGATAGCCTAATTTTAGTTTATGAGCTGGTCTACTCGAAGAGGCGGACATTACCTGCACAAAAAATTGAAATGAATAATCGGCTAATCAACAAAAATTCACTAATTAAGTTTCTAACTAATTACCTGATGACCCATATTGCAATTTACAAATTGTAGCTGTGGAGTTCACAAGGTGGGTTTAACTAAAATTTATTCTCAGGATGGCACCAGTTTCGAGGTATTAATTCCCGAACTTTGCAGAGAAATGCATTGGCGTTCCAGTTAATTTTGTGCTTCAATGCATAAAGCAACGTTTTGTTAAGAAACTAACTGGAACGCCAATGCATTTACTAATTAGGTTTTTAACTGATTACCTGATGACCCATATTGCAATTTACAAATTGTAGCCGTGGAGTTCGCAAGGTGGGTCCAACTAGAATTTATTCTCAGGATGGCACCAGTTTCGAGGTATTAATTCCCGAACTTTGCGGAGAAATGCATTGGCGTTCCAGTTAATTTTGTGCTTCAATGCATAAAGCGACATTTTGTTAAGAAACTAACTGGAACGCCAATGCATTTCTCTGCAAAGTTCGGGAATTAATATCTCGAAACTGGTGTGATCCCGAGAATTCGTTCCAAGTGGATCCGCCTTGCGAACTCCACGGCTACAATTTGTAAATTGCAATATGGGCCATCAGGCAATTAGTTCAAAACATAATTAGTAAATTTTTGTTAAGTATTCGATTATGCATTTCAATTTCTTGTGCAAGTATTGTCCACCTCTTCGAGTAGACTAGCTCATGAACTAGAATTGTGCTATCTGGCACAGGCAACCTTTAAGAATTTTTGAAAGTGTTCACTGAAACTCCCGGTATTCAGCTTCTCAAGGAAAACTTGATGGCGGTTGCCCTGTTTGAAGCTGGAATATGGCAAGCACTGACTGGTTGCATTACTGGTTACTGGTTGTGCTTAGTGGAATGTGGCCAGAAGTTTATCATTGTTATTGGTCACTGGTTGCATATACTGGAATGTCAAAAGTGCAAACTGATTGCAGACGGTAACAGTGCAGTGGGCAGATGCACAATTGCGTGCTCTTACGTGTAAATGCCACAATCCAGAAAACTGGTATCTTCAGCGCAAACTTAAAGTTATTATTTCTTCAATGTTGAAAAGCGTCTCTTGTTCAACAGTGTGTATACATATTCAATAACTGAAAAGTGTGGGTGCACTTGTCAGAAAATTTCGTTCTGCCACACAAGAAGCAAAAACAGTCATAGGAGTATGCCCCAGTACGAAAGTCAACAATTCAGCAAACACGTTTCTCTACATTAGGCGTATATGCTCAAGGCGCCCATTTCACTTCTAACTCTGACAGGTCTGTGCATTCTTTTGCTACCTCCTGTGGCATAAACTTTTTTTTTTTTTTCCACGCCATATGATGCTATGCTAGACTAATAAGGTTGCATATGTGACACTGAGTGTGTACTTTATATCTAGAAGCATAGGTCAGCTGGCTGTCCATGTTTACATAGTAACAATATAACAACTGCAGATGAAAAGCACATGCAAAAAAAAAAAAAAAGGCACAGCACTAGAGAGTTGCTGGCATAACTTTCTTCTAATAGCAGTTTTCGCTTAAGTCACAGCCTGCATCATTTGATACATTATTCCTTCAATGCACCTACTAATGTCAGGAAGACAGCAACATGTATTGACTTTAGAACGCCTCTTACTTGTTTGCATAATCTTTAAGTTCTTGCTCTTTGTTGCTTCACAGTATAACTTCAAATTATTTGTGCAAGAGCAAGAACTACATACATACTCACACTAATTTGGAAGCTACAGTGAAAATATAACATCAATGCAGTGCTCTATAATCACAGCATAAAAATTTGCCAAGTTCAAAGCTAGCAACCCTTTAAGTCCCGTACACATAAAACAGATCATCAAACTGCAGCTAGCAAGTCTCAAACAGTTTTTCTCGGGTCTTCTCACAGCATGTGGCTCACAGCCATCTACTCAGACAGTCAATGTCTGCCACGATATAAATATGTGCAATAATGCGCTAGCTTTTTCCAACGTACTAAACTTACATGAACACTTGCGTCTGTCACCCTTTAAAGCTAGGCCAGTGTTTCTTAGCCTGGCAAGCTTTTGTTTAAAAAAATATGTATGTCTGCCCCCTACTTGGTAATGTGCAACACATGAAGCGCAAGAAAGAATTTAATAGTAGTAAATAATATGCCAATGTGGTGTAGAACAAAATAAAAGAAGAAATGTAGTATTGATGCAAATTTTCACAGAATTTTATCTAAAATTTGTAGTAAGGTCTCTTCCAGAGCTAAACAAATAAGAAAGAATGTTTTTTCAAATTTAAGAAAAAAACTCAGACATGCAATTTTGGGCTTTTCCCTAGCTAGCAGCAGCTTAATGAATAACAAAAAATCATACATTCTTTATGAACCTACCTCACTAGGGAACAAGTACACCAAGGGGGGCAAATAGGGGAGAAATGACCTCATTTGTGAACTCAATGAGAGAAGGTTGGAGTCTAAACTTTCCTTATAAGTTTATGATTTCACATGGAGCCCACAGATGACTGAAACGGATTGATGATTTAGAACAATGCTACAGCTGATGGAACCCTTCAACTCAAAGGATAGTTAACGGTGCTGAGTGGCGAGTGCATTGCAAAGGTAAGCCAGAGAAGCTGCCGTGGAAGCTTCTATAAGACAAGTGCTGCCCCTTGGCAAATAGCCACACACACTGCTGCTCAAAAGTGGAAACAATGTGATGTCTGTTTTATTTGTGTTACAATGGTTTACTTAAGTATTAACAAACTCGCGACTCTCGAGTCAGTCCAAAACCGCGCCGCCCGCTTCATTGTCAGAGATTATCACCGCGACTCTAGCGTGACTAGCATTAAGTCATCTTTATCTCTCTCATCTTTTGAATCGCGAAGAACCATAGCATTGCTTTGTCTGTTTCACAAAATAATCCATAGCACGTGCCCGTCCACCCAGCCGTTCACTCGTCCATCTCGTACATCTCGGCGCCTGCATAATCATCTCAGTTTCCAGCGTATCTTTGGCCGAACTAATGCTTTCAATTCATCCGCATTACCACGTGCCATTCAGCATTGGAATAACCTACCAAACGACATAGTTGACATTCTTGACCCTGATTCCTTCAAAGCATGCTTATGCATATTATTTCCATTATTTATCACAAGTAACCCTACTGCGCACCTAAGTAATTACCTATGGCGAAGTTGTATAGTTTTTGTTAGTTTTCTTTTTTTGCATTGCGTTAACATTGTTCTTTCATCTACACTAGCTACCATTTGTATAATTCATTGGTACTCCTTTTTTGCTACTTCACACAGTCGTTTTGTTTCATTTATCGCGTTATTTATATTGTTAGATATTGGTTCTTTCATGTTTACCCGCTAAACAATGTATAATTTCTTTGTACTCCTTTCTTTTTGCTAATTTCATGTATCCTCCCCTCACGCAATACTCCTTCGGGAGCCTGCGAGGTAACTGAATAAATAAATAAATAAACTAGCCCATGAACAAGTTATTTTGAAGTGGAAGCAATTTGCACCTTGAGCCAGGGCATGCGGGTGGCGATGATGGTGGCGTCGTCTGCGTCCAGCAGGTCCACGGGGCTCTCTGGTGCCGGCTCGTCGCTGAGCACGCCAGGCGACTCCTCCCCACTCACGTCTGCCCGCTCGCTCGTGTCACTGCGGTCCGAGACCGCGCTCACCTTGCGCCGGGACTTTATGCTCTCCGTTCTGCGTAAACCTGCAATCACCATAGACATCTCCCTTCAACAGAAAATCTCAACTGAAGAATCAAGAGCTGGGTGAGATGGTACATTTGTGGAACTCATTATCAGCGCACAAGAGACAAGAGACAGTGGAAGACAGAACACAGGTGCTGACTCACAACTGAATTTTATTGGGAAAGCATCTGGTGTACAGTAAAACCTCATTCATACATTCTGGAAAAAAAATGTGAGAAAAAACATATTAACTGGGAGAATATACGATCCAGTCACTAAAAATTTGGCCAACTCAACTGTAGCCGACATCCAACATAATACAAAGCGTCGTTACAGCAAGAAAACGTGATGTGCGCCGAGTAGTTGGCGCCTGAGCAAGCCCAAGACGCATGTCGTCATTTTTGCCACTTCCACAAGCTTACGTTGGCGCCCCTCAAATTTCGCCTGGGTCAGCAGCTTCTTCATGCGGGGCATTTTGGCAAGAAATTCAGAAGTTTTGACGTGCTCATTTAGTGAGAATCATTACAGCACGAGATGCCGATGGCACACGAGACGCAGCACGATTTTGCTATCACTAATGTTTTAAGACGACGATGGGAAACGGAAACGAAATCATGCTGGTGGGTGTTGCCGAAATACGATGGCACCACAGCGAAACATAATGCTCACTTCACACTGCCTGCAGCAGGGAACGGTGGCCTGTTTAGGTTATTGCTTATTAAATGCGTGCAGTACTGCTTCCCACGGCACTAGGCCACATGTGCTGTGAAACAGATAGGTGAAGATGCTTATCGCAATAGGGTTGGTGGCAATAAGTGAGAACATTACAGATTATGGAGCCACTCTGCTGAAGCAATTCCAGGCAAGAACATTGCAGACTCTAGTGGTACCTGCAGCATATCAGCATCAGTTTTAATCACAAGGAAAATGAAGCTGAATGCAATGTCGCAAAAGCCCTCACATTTAGCCCTGAAGGCTGTTTGCGTGCATACAATGTCGCAACTGCACATGTGGCACAAAGCAGAGTTTTCAATCCCTGCTTGTGCATGTGTATGATTTCATACAGACTGACACAATGTCACATTGTTCTTGAAGCAGCCGTGTGTTCAAGCATCATACTTTAGGACTCAGTGGCCACAAAACCTTAAAAAACGAAATTATGCAAGTTTTACGCAAATGATGGCTTTTAAATGTGGTTGTTTGCATCAGCACACACAAGAAAATTGAATCATGAGGCCAAATTGGCTCTAAAGTTTCACGTCATGGCTCCTTAAGTTTTGTCAGGCCTCAATGATGCTACAAAAACACAAACACTTGAAGAGGTGAATGAAATACTATACAAAATTATTTTGAGAAGGAAAATAACTTCAAGTTGTCAATAATGACCTACTCCTACAATGAAAAAAAAATGAGGTTCTGGGGATTAACGTGCCAAAACCATGATCTGATCATAGGTCCGTTCGATTCGCCTGCACCACTGTGAACTAGTTCACGGCAGTGCATGAGAAGTTCACAAATTGTGCAGCTCGATTACTGCGGTGCAGGCACAGCGCAACACTTGAAACGAATGCCAAGGTGCAGACGCAGTGAAGGTGTTATGTTATGTCCGACTAAAGTGCACGGAGTGCGTAAGTTTGACAGTCCTGAACTGCAGATATGATCGGCTTCTGGAGCGTAAATACACATCGCACTTGCGTAGACACATCAGGCGTGCGTAAGCGGGGTTTTAACGGTGCTCACGCCCGTGTGCTGCGTCGTCTGCTGCGCTGCTGCTTCGCACATGTTCGCCTGAACCAAGTGGGCACCAACAGCGGAGTGGGTGCAGCAAAATCGTGCACCAGCCCAGCACCTTTCCTGCGCCTTTTGAAATGAGCCACGTGATTCAGCGGGCGCCATTGCTGCACTGCTGAAATGAATGGCAGGATGCAGCACCTCGTGAACTGGTTCAGGCGGTGCAGGCGAATCGAACGTACCTTGTGAAGCATGCCTTAGTGAGGGACTCTGGATTAATTTTGGTCACCTGGTGTTCCTAAAGCGGCTCTGTAACACTTTTTGAACATAATAAGAAAACACTGCCGATTGAGAGGCTGCTGTGAACATGTGAGTCAAATATTACTGCACTGCATGCAGCAGGGAACTTACAATCTCCTGTCAAAAACAGCAAAAAATCCCTTGCTCTCGTTTTTGCAATGTCGTGATGCAGCGTCATCACAAGCAGCTGGACCCACCAACACTACTGGCTGATTACGTGATCGTGAAAGCATTCTCAGCACAGTCAAATCCCCCTACGACGAATGCCGCTACGACGAAATTTTCATCAGAACAGAGATTATCTCCCCGTCAGCTGCCCGTAGAAATACAAAAAAAGTCCCTTCATAATGAAGGCGTTTTATTCGATATTTCCGCTTCAACGAACTTTTCGAAGACGAAACTGGGACTGAATTGAAATTGGAACCGCCGAGTAGTCAAATTAGAAGGCCCTTTCAAAGCTGTGACGATAGTCTGTCCACTTGAACGAGCTTTTCGCGAACAAAATCAAATTCAAAGTACCGATTTAAGCCACTGCAATCCATAGCCACACATGGTCATCACGTGCCTGCACGAGACTGCAGGGGATCACTGCAATCGCGGCCGTTTTCTGCGGTCTCTGTTCGGTCGAAATGGCTACGCCAACAAAGAAGTGTAAATTTCTCTCTCGAGGAGAAGGCGCATATGATCGCTGAAGGTGAAAGCGAAAGGAAATAGTCTCGCAGTTTCACCCAAAAGGCGAAGCATTGATTGCGATAGCAGATTAGTAGACAGCCATACGAACTAAGGATAATAGTTTTATTGGCCGTATAAATTTGTAAACATTCGCTGACTAAATTACAGAGCACGGTGACACGTGAACACAAGTAAACATGAACACATCTCGCTTGATGACCGCGGAAACTCAGTGTCAACACGCTGGAGTGAGAACGCACGGCAATAGCAGCGAGCGAATTGACCTCCGTGTCGTCTCTCGCTTCACCGCAAACTAAACGTCGAAAGCACAGCACACACGACTCTACAGGCACTAGTTGCACTTTGCGCACATCGCGGATCGCTTTGAAGATGGGGCCCGCACGGGCACGCACTTTGTGCACGTCACAGATTGCTTTCACGTTAGCGCCAGAGCGGTAGCGCCGCAGTCGCTGTTGTCAACAAGATGCTAACGTCTCGTCGTCTGGGGAAAATGACAATCCGCTAGACACACTGACTCTGGCAACTGTGTTGAAAGTAATGGATCCTTTTCACCTCATCAGAAAAGTTATCAGAATCCACAACAATGACATTGCGATGGCTCTTTTAACGGACTGTGAGACCCATGTAACGCCTTTGCTTGCCGTGAAGCATAAGAAATCCAGGCTGACCGACTCCTAGAAATAAAACTTCCGGTAAGTGCAAGCTTGCCAAGCTTGCTGACTTTGTCATAAATATGCAGTGAAATTGTGATAATTCAAACCGCTTCATCGCGACGGTGCATGTGCCGCAAAATGATTGTTTCGCGATCGCCCGTGTTGGGTTAGGCGTCGGCCGCAATGTACGAAAAATGCTGTCACAGCGGCACGAAATGCATTCTGTCATGAAGTTGACACTTTATCGACTGCCTTCGGTATGTCTCAACCTTATCCCCCACGCCATAGCGAAGATTTCCCGGACGATGGTTTCGGTTTCGTTCGCGGCTTTGCCATTTAGCATACGTATACATACCAATTTCGTGTCAACGAAGTTCCGCCACTAACGAAATTTTTTGCGTGTCCCGTGAATTTCGTTGTAGCGGGACTCGACTGTAATACAGAATTGCTAATTTTGATATATTTACACAGACACACACACACACACACATATATATATATATATATATATATATATATATATATATATATATATATGTCTGTGATCTGAAAATGACGAAAAAGTCATTTCATCTTTGCACTGCTGGTCCACACAAATGGCCTACGAGATAGCAGCGACGTGCTGTATAGCATAGTCTCCCGCGACCGCCATGGGGTGCTGCAAAGAGCCCTTTCGTTGTAGGGTGCCTGAACGTGCCTGAACAATAGGGTGCCTGAGCATGCAGGCACCCTATTTCCCCACCGTGACATTCAACTTTTGGGTGGCACTTCTCCCTCTTGGCTTCTCCGCTGTCTAGCTTCCAGTGCGCTAGCGGAGACGAACAGAGAGTGAAAGCCAGGTGTCATTGTGATAAGTGCACTTATAGTTGAAGGACTCGAAAAATTTTTGCAGCATGAGATTCATGAAACATCCTTTAACAGTGAGGCCATTCTACGATTGGCTAGAAAAGTGTTTCAGGACCCCTTAAACGTGCCCCTAAATCAAAGTACGCAAGCATTTTTGCATTTCACACCTATCAAAATGCAGCCACTATGGCCGGGATCGAATCCGCGACCTCGAGCTCAGCGGTGCAACACCACAGCCACTTAGCTACTGTGGTGGGTCTTGTGAGAATGACCTACTTCGACTATTCTTTAGGCATTCAGGCATGTGCGCAGCTTTTTGTGCCCATGCCTAATAGTACTGTAAGGTTCTCACCTCCCTCCTCTTCGTCTTCGGCAAACGTGGAGGACCGTGCCCGGGACTTGCGGTCGCCAGGCTTTTTCAGTTTGAGGCTGCAGCGCTTAAAGCTGGAGTTATGGCCAGCCGTGGAGCCTCCCGTCCTGCGCAGCAGGTGAGGCCTCCCTTGGGCAATACGGCGGCCTGCAATAACGAGGAAGAAGTAAGCGTGACAGATGAAGGTTATAAGAGCCCTGCGATCAAGAAATTGCTTTACTACCAGGTAAAATGTAAATGTGCCTCGAGTCAAAGCTTCAACCTTCACTCAATAACATCAAGACAGTATTCTTGTAATGTTTCAAAAACAAGCCAGCTTTTTCTGTAGAGTAATGCGCCTTTGATTCTGGCAGCTGTGTCCCCTTAGTTTTAGTTTCACTTTTGTTTTATTTCCTATAATGGGTGCACCACATACCCCCAAAAAATTAAAGGCCAGCTACCCATTGCCGAAAAATGCTGAGTGGTCGTTACATTTTTGTAATAGTCTGTGCAGCTACAGTGAAGACGCATCTATATAGTGGCCTAACTTTAACAAACACGAGCTGCAAGATGCCAACATTGATTTCGCGAGACAAGAATCCTAGGAAGATTTACAAGTAACATGGCTCGTTTGGCTTTGAAAGTCTTCTTCGTTACCAAGCATTCAACTATCTTCATAAGTGAGGCATCTACTATTTTGCACAAGGCCGCACTTGGTTTTCTGTGGGATTGCTTCTGACACGCGCGATAGTTCTAGCTAATACGGCCTCAAACTGTCGCTTGAAAAAGTGGCGTGAAAGAGCGCATAAGTTGATAGGGTGTGGACAGAAATAAACACTTGGTAATAGCAGTTGCCCTCATCTGTTCCATGTGTCTGTGTGTAATATATTTGGGCTTAGTTTTCAAGAAAACAGTCAACATTGAATGCTTTGGAAAGAATATGTATTAAGCTAGCATCACACTACAAGGCACCACAACCAGAAATCTCCAGCAGCCTCTGCAAAAAAAAGCAGTAAAGTGCACATTCAAGTTAAGTATGATTGTACAATGACTGCACATAATTCATCACACTAATACAGAGGCAAAGCTGCCAACAAAGGACAGAAGTAATTGGAGAACAGTGTATGACATATCATTTCGATGCAGCTTCGATTCTGAGAAATTGGGCAGCTTGTTTGCCTTACTTGGCCAATAGTGCAAGCGTACCTTGGGGAAATATTTCAAAGGGCCCCTCACCAGCTTCGGATATTGCAAACCAACAAGCACGGCGTGTAGACCATAAGGTGGCAATTGTGTCTGCAAAGTATCAAACAGCTGCATGCGAAAACGGTTCAAAATTTCAAACAGAAGTCTTCATGCCCTTCCTTTCGAGGGAGCTACGCTACCTCCCACAGAATAAAGCTCCCACAAATACCTCTACGAATGACAGAATGCCTGTAATGTCATTGATTATGGCATGTGACTTTAGTAAATCATCCATTTCAGAATGTGCAATACTGCCAATGGAAGTGTGCACTGGAAGTGTGCACTGGAAGAGAAGAAACAAAAGAAGGCAGGGCTCATGATGTAAACGTGCCACGGTCTCTCGGCTATGATGTGAGAGAAGGCAGGGATGGAAGGTCACTTGCAGATGCCAGTCACTGCCCATGTTGGCAGTGAAGCTTGCAGCCTGGTAGCATGGCAATGCAACATTTCAATTTCTCTTAACTTCTTCAACACTCAGCCACTTTGAAAAAAAAAAAAAACACAATAAAATGCTCCCTAAACGGCACCCTGCAACTTCCAGTGTAATATAACCAAAATTAGCTATGGGGCCTGGCGAGGGGCCCTTTAAGAGCACACAAGTGCAACAAGCTCTTTAATCAGAACACCAAAACATAAGAAAGCAAGCCAGTGGATGATAAAGGAGTTGCGAAAAAATTCCCAAGCCAGGGTTTTTTTTTCAGAGCACATACCTCGCTTCTCATCCGGAAGAATGAGCTCCTCCTGAACATTCACAGTGTTGTTGCTGCTGTTCTCTGACTCTCCTTCAGCATCTGCCTCATGCAACACAAAACTAATTCTTCTTTCTCCTACCACAACTGAAAACAGAAAATACACATAGATGAATGATCACAGGGCCATGTAGAAAAGAGGCAAGCTTGCAAACCCTGGTCTAAAACAATTATACTTTGGGGTTTATATGTGCCGAACCATATTCTGATTAGGCATGCCATAGTGGGATACACTGAATTAATTTTTACCACCTGGGGTTCTTTAATGTGCACATAAATCAAAGTACATGAGCATTTTCAGATTTCGCCCCTATCAAAATATGGCTGCAGCAGCCAGAATCAAGATCATGACCGCGAGCTCAGCAGCACGACTGGGCTACCATGGCGGGTTAGAACCCCGGTCTACCAACCTTGATTAGAATACCCCCCAACCTATGGGCCTTGAAATTCTGGAGATTAGTCAAAAAAGTGGGTAAAAAAAAATGCAGAAACAGCTCTGAATGGCTGTCAGTAAAGTTATTACATGTATCAGTGCTCATACTGTGATCGGAGACAGCGCACGGGCGCGTGTATAACTAAGCAACATGTACTATGCGCTGCGACAATGGCCCCTTTCCACTTTTAATATACTCGCCACATAACAAGCTTGTACAGCGGCGAAGTTGACTTAAGAAAACCAGCCATTATGCAATGCATATAAGACCTTTGCCTCCTGCACACTCCTCAGCGCATGTCTCAAGTTGAAGCGAACTGAGTTAGGCCTACACTGCCTAGAGACAAATGGCTTGGATTTAAATCTGAATTCGACTAGCTACCTAGCTACATAATGACAATTACGATGCAGATGTGCTGCATGACAATTTCTTTCTTTCTTTTTTTTTTCTCGGTGGGGTTTGAGGTTGCGGCAGTTTTCCAGGAGGTTTAAGGCTGTGTCCATACAATCGGGAGGATTTGTCAGAATTCTGGAGTCTCCCAGACAAATGAGGAGAGTTGGCCCCTAGGTATGGATTAGCAATAAGCCGTATACATAAGAAACAGCTGTTTCCTATGAGGCGTTCACACTTTATGGTTGTCAATTTATAATCCAAGTATATTTATCAAGTATGTATTTCTGCCTCTAGTTCCTATTTAAGCTGTGTTGCGCACATTCCACACAACCCATGGATTAAAATCATGAGCATTTATTTGGTGGCGTGGCACTTCCCATGTCAGGCACTTGCACTTGTGCAGGCCACCAAGTCTGTGGTGTGAACCTTGTTGCTGTATAAGGACTGAGCATATTTTGTTTCGACTGGTGCTAGCACAATGGTGACAGGCACCAGTGGCTGTATTTTGTAGCAAGTGATTTTATTTTCCATTCTCCCTTTCTTCTCATTCATTCACGAAGTGGCTGATTCCTCCAATAGCAGCGCATGCAGTGGCATTTGAGTTTATGACAAATGGCAAAATGAGCGGATAACGAAATGGATTAATTGTTATAAAATAAGGCCTCAATGGCATGAAACTGACACAGTGAAACCAATATCATATTTAAAGCGTCCAGGCCAGTGTGTGAAAATACTGTATATAGAAAGCATTATGGTAAGTTTTACCACAGACTTCAATAAGGAATTTTTCTGTTTCAGTTATGTGTGCCACAATATTGGTCATGCATGCATGCATGGTGAACTCAAAAAGACATGTAATGACTCTTTGACTACCGGCCATTTACTGTGAAAAAAAAAAAAATCTGGCATCTCCAGACTGAAGTTGAACAGAAAGCCCACCTGGGTGGGTTTGCTCAGCCAGCGAAACCAGGCTGTGGGCTGAAGTCTGGCTGACACCTAGCGTGCTCAGGGCCATGCTCCAGCGACGGTTAGCATTGACACTACGAGGCTCAAACGTGGGCCGGTCGCGAGCCGACGTGCGGGCTGATTTCTGTGGCAGCAGCTGGTATGTCTCTCGCAGGAAGGCTGTAATCTCCAGAAGCAGCTGGCAAGCTGCCATCTTGAGCGCAAAAGGGCAGACATTTCCCGAAGGGTTGATGCTTGCTGTTGATTAAAAAAAGAAAATAGTTGATACCCACAGTGGTACATGAAGGCTCATATAATATACTATATATAGTGTCACTCAAGGTCCTACAAAGTACCGCCTGTGAAAACATGCTGAGCAGAAGAAAGAGGGCTACTTTATACACATCGCTGCCATGGAATGCACATATATTAACAGATGTTCTCTAGTAGTACAAGTATACTAAGCAGGAAACCAAAACACAGGACTGTATTCATGCTCACTTGATGACATTTGCACATACATCGTCGAAGTATTCTCTTTATGCAGATATGCAAAATAGAAAACAAAGTCATCACATTTGTTGTCACATCCTTCCTTTACCTTAACAATAGGGCATCTACCGTATTTTCCGACCTATAAGTCGTGGTATTTTTCTGAAAGTTTCCTTGGTGTGTCTTATACAACGGTGCGACTTAAAATATGCATAAAACCATGAAAGCTGGCACAACCAATATGAGTGTCTTTTTTCCTGAGCACATCATGCCGCAGAAGCAATGCAAGCGATGTACCTACTAGAGCACTGCACGGGCTCGGGCTTACCCGAAAGCCCGGGCCCGGCCCGGCCCGTGGGCCGGGCCGGGCCGGGTAGAGCAGTTTTTTCACGGGCTCGGGCCGGGCTCGGGCACGGCGTGTGCTTTTTGACCCGGGCCCGGGCCAGGCTCGGGTTTTTTGACACGGGCCCGGGCCGGGCTCGGGCTTTCTGCGAGTTAATCTCGGGCTTCTCAACCCTGAAAAACATGTATTTTTCGGTCTCGGGCCGGGTTCGGGCCAGTTTCGAGTCGGGCTCGGGCCGGGCTCGGGCTTAAGGTAAAGGGGTGGCGGGCCAGGCCGGGCGGGTAACGTAGATTATTTCCGGGCCCGGGCCGGGCCCGGGTCTCGCCATAAAAGTTTTGATCGGGCTCGGGCGGGCCGCCCAATGTAAAAACGGGCCCGGGCCGGGCCCGGGCCGCAAAAATCGGCCCGTGCAATGCTCTAGTACCTACAATGTCTAAAAGTTATTCAGAGGACGACGACGGTGACACAGTGACGCTACCAGCCGAAGTAGCTGAACTTTTTGATTGCATTGAAGGATGAGGCCTTCGATGGCTTCGAGTGAAGTGCAATAAATGCTGATTTTTGGCATCTAGGAGGAATGTTGGTTGAAGTTATTTTCAACTAAAATATGTGACTCAAAAAATGTTCTTCACAGAAATTTGTTCCCTGACATGGGTAAGTACAGCATGTTGTGATTAGCGTACAGGTGTGCATAAACGCGTTTCATCATGCCTACTGCGTTAGGCACGCATTATACGCCGGTCTGACTTATATAACATCTTCTATTTCTGAAATCGAGAAAAGTGGGGGGAGCAACTTATAGTACAGAAAATGCGGTAGTATTCGTAAGGAGCACAAAACGCCAAGCACAGTGCAATCTACTTAGCAGAACCTCACGCTCAGAAACATACCTGAGTAAGTCTACTTACATCTCATTAAGGCCTTTGTTCAAACTTCTATGAACAACAGACATTTATTTTCCTTATCAGAAGTTATAATTATGTGAAGTTGAGGAAAAGATATGGTTTAAAACAAAACTATGAGTTAATCTACAAACAGATGCGTCCTGTTGCATATTCTTGAACACTATTTTAGGCCCAAGTTGTATTCCTAGAAATGCCATACAGTTATCAAATTACAACACTTATTGACTTGCCATTGCTAGGTGCAATGACAGAAATAAATAAGCAAGTCCCCATGAATGCATATTTGGCATGTTAGGGCTGTGAACATACAAGCAAGCCCCTCAGTAGATGCAACAAATTGATTAATATGAAACATGGCAACACCTTAATTGTTTATTTCTTACAGATCTCTCCATGATCACCTGTTAATGACCATAATTCTATCATGGAAAGTCAAAAGGTCTATGAAAGCACCCTGTTTGAATTAACCAGCTTTGAAAAGCAATTGAAAACGTAGCAGGTGAGCTAAAAATTTGAAAAGTTGTTTGAACGAATAGAAATTTTAAATTATCCCAGCCTGAATCACCATGAGCTAACTGTACTGCCCACACATCACCTTCATCCAAAAAGTCTTCTTCTTCATCTTCCATTCTGCACTGCCGGCGCTTTTGTTCGTCGGCTGCGATGGCAGCAATTTCCAGGGGGTCGTGAGTCTCACCCTGAAGCATCTCTTCAAGCCTGGCCCCTATTGCCTGCATAATGCACATAGCGATGTGCAAAAGATTAAAACATCTAGAATTGTGCCCACAGTTTTCTTAAAAAGCGTAGTTGATCTTGAATTTCATGCACGTTGCCAATAACAACTCAACAGGATTTTGTCAATACAAATGTTTACAGGTACATTTACACGTTAAAACATTAAAATTTTTATAACACGAGGACAGCTGCTAAGGTTGAGCTGTTAGTACATGAAAAATAGTGATGCCATCTTTGCCACAATGCCACCACTCCCAATAGTAATAATAAGCTCACCTGTGACTGCAAGATGGGCATATATGCCAAGATATTGCATTGCAAGAATCGATTACAAAATAGTAAAGTGTCATTAAATTAGGATAACTAGCACATCAGGACTAGCAGGTATTGAAAACAGAAAGATGTGACAATATGAAGGTGCCAAGTGAGTGATCAGGAATACATTATTTACAGCTGTTAATAGCTTCTAAGAGTAAAACAGGCAATGATTTTAGTCTGGAATTACTGATGCCCACAAGTTATTCAGAAACTGTGGCCGAAATAAAACCCCGAGTATCACAACAGTCACGAAATGAGATGTTGGCACTGATGCTCTCATCCTCTTTTTTTCTTTTTTTTTCATTTTGTATCTTATTTGGCCTAAAGGCCCTTTGAAAGGAGGAGAATGGTTATAGAAGCAAAAGCAAATGAGAAACTTCAACTTTAAAAAATTTTAATATTGCATTTAGAAATTCTTAATACTGTACATCAAAAATAAAATCAAATTTCATGTTCCAAACATAAAGGGGCACTGCAGTGGGGGGCTGTGGATTAATTTTCAACCACCTGGAGTTCTTTAATGTACACTTAAATCTAAGAACACGAGTGTTTTCACATACTTCACCCATCGCAATGCAGCCAGCACAGTAGGAAATCAAATCTGTGGCCTCATGCCCAGCAGCAGACAACCATAGCCATTAAGTCATTGTAGCGGGCAAAGACTGTACATGAATTAACACATGCGTCTTGCTCAGTTATTCCAGGAAGTGCTAAAGAAAAACAAGTGAACCCACCTCAGCCCATTGAAAGAAGAGTTTTCCAGCAGCCCGCTGCAAGATGTGAGTGCGATGCAGGCCTGAGGGTGTGCCACGATTTGCTAACGGGCCAGAAGGTCGAAACACTGGCAGATTTAGCTTCATCCACGTGGGCCACTGGCCCTTGTTGCAGCGGTGCACAAAGTGAGCGCACTCCAAGAACAGGGCTGCACGGGACACAACCGGTGCTTTCTGCATGTTTGACATGACAACAAACACATTATTTTTTTCACAGACCATGCCTAAGAAGATATGACAAGATTAAATGACTCAAAGAGTTACATTTAGGTTTAGAAAATGTGACACACAAAGTGAAGCGCGTTACCAATTTAAAACGGTACAACAAGACTGCATTATTCTTACTCCTCTATCCCTAGAATGGAGTTTTTAAATTCTCATCTTTCAGAAAATCCATTAGCTGTCCAGTGAGCACTGAATAATTCAAATGTTATCAAATTAGTGTAATTATTATTATTACTTTTCCCATGTGGCAGCACAAAATGCACTGAAAGCCTCATCATTACTGCACTTACGAGGTGTGTTCAAAAAGAAACTGAACTTTTGCTATAACACATTTACTGCTTATGGTACAATATTTTAAGTGCTGTCCCCTTCAAAGTAGTCCCCTCTACTGGCAATGCACTCTGAACTTTTGCTATAACACATTTACTGCTTATGGTACAACATTTTAAGTGCTGTCCCCTTCAAAGTAGTCCCCTCTACTGGCAATGCACTCTTCTCATCTTTTCTTCCATTTTTGGAAAGCCTCCTGGAACGCACTATCTGGAATGGTGCGCAGGTCTCTTCTCGCATTGTCCTGGATCTCCTCTACAGTTTGGAAACGAGGTCATTTCAAGGTGGTTTTCAGCTTGGGGAATAGAAAAAAGTCTGCCGGGGCTAGGTCCGGAGAATATGGTGGGTGGGGCACAACAGGAGTGTGGTGTTTCGCTAAGTAGCTGCGGGCAAGGAGTGACGCGTGAGCTGGGGCATTGTCATGGTGCAGCATCCAAGCCTGATTTTCCCACAATTCAGGCCTCTTACGGAGCACAGAATCTCTCAAACGTGCTAGGATTCCATGGTAAACTTCTTTGTTTACCGTCTGACCATGTGGTACAAATTCCTGATGGACAATGCCTTTGTAGTCAAAAAACACAACCAACATCACCTTCATTTTTGACCGACTCATGCGTGCTTTTTTTGGACGAGGAGAACCTTTGGCCACCCACTGCGATGACTACACTTTCGTTTCAACATCATAGCCATAAACCCATGTCTCATCGCCTGTTATGATGTTCTTAAGAAAGTTTTCATCGTGATTGGCAGAGGTGAGCAGTTCCTGGCTGATTTCAACACGGGTCTGCTTCTATTCTTCAGTCAACAAACATGGCACGAATTTTGCACTGACACGACGCATCCCAAGTTTGTCACTCAAAATTTTATAACATGATCCTACGCTGATACCCACTTCGTCAGCGACTTCTCGAACAGTCAAACGACGATATCCACGAATCACAGTTCAAACTCTCTCAACATGGTCATCATCTGTGGATGTGGAAGGTCGTCCAGGCTTGAGATCCTCACCGACCGACACTCTTCCGTCTTCAAAACGCTTGGCTAAGCAAATGCTTGGCTAAGAAAATGAAATGTCTCTGTGAAAGTTTTCCTAAGTTTGTAACAGAACTTCACACACACACGCTGTTCTTCGAATTCCTTCATTGTCACTTTGGCACCAATCCGAAGAACAGCTTGTTCATGTGCTCACTTCAGCGGCTGTAGCTCACCAACTAACGATCAGAGCAAAATGCGGCAAATGGCAGTTTGCTGTCTAAACCTGCCGCTACATGCGCTCAGTAACCGCAGCGCGGAGCTCCCTCTGCCAGTTGGCGTGCTATTTCAAAAGTTCGGTTTCTTTTTAAACACACCTCGTATACTGGTCACTACAATGTCGATAAAAGCCAAACAATGTCTGCACCAATTATTAAGCTATCGCAAATGAGCAATGCCAATCTGTGAGAGAGCCTATGACACTTAAGCAGTTCGGATTGACACACAACAGCTACAACAAATAAACAGATATCTACTGCTATACAAAGAGACCAAAAAAACTAAATCCACATGAAACATGCATAATATTTTCTCAATTTGAATAAAAAGAAAGCAAAGTGCCATGCAGTATGTTGCGATATTGTGTTGACAAATGTGCCTGATAGAAGCAGGTCTTCTATTTAAAGGGATACGGACATAAAAGTTGGCAGGTGGTTTTTGCGTCGGAACAAAAGCTGAACTGTTGAAAATGACGAATACAACAAGCTGATTTGAAAAAAAGAACGAGAAACATCTTTTTTTTTGCGATTTTCTGTTGCGCCTTGCCTCTAAGCGGCCGCCGGCAGAAGCTGAAATTTGACATTATAACACCCACTCGCGGCCAAGGTCGGCCACGGCAGTCGCAGTGTTTCCAGGGGTGTCCTGTCCCTTGCAGCGTTTGTTTAACCCCTTTCGGCGCTCTTCGTACGTGGTCCGTCTGAAACACTCTCCCCAACGGCGCTCCACGCAGGTGCTGCGTCTTACATGAGGCTTCCTGCGGTCGTCGCTTGGTATTGACTGCGTTCGTCGTGGCGGAAGGAAATGCCCAGACATTGCTTTATAACAGCATTGTCGCTCGTGACACGCCGTCGGACACGTTTCCCAGAGACGAGAAGATGGGGAAACTTTGGATACCTGCCTATTAGAGAGCTTTAGCTTTTCCGGTAATCGGGTAAACGCTGGCGTTTGGGCATTCGGGCGGAACCGTAAACGTGAGCAGCCTGTATGGTGCTGCCACCTGGTGGCGCAGAGCTCAAACAGACAAAAACAGCTAATATTGCAGTAACCAAGTGTATTCTAATTCGCTGCTGGTGTAAATCTTCGGCAGCATCAATATTACGCCACTGCCGAAAATTTACACTAAGAAATGATAAATAATTCTTGCATAAGTGTCTGGTGCAGAGCGAAATCTTCACGCTACGGTTCGCGAAAACCTGACCGGCACTTCCACGGCCGCCTGCTCTTCTTCGTCGCTTGACGTGGAAGGCTCATAACCGTAAGCGGTAATATTTCTTGCCAAGTTGGAATGGTCCTCGTCTTCAGACGTGTACTGATCGCTGGTAGACGCACCAGAACTCGAATCCATGCTCGCGATGACGGCATCGGCGTGCTTCGAATGACTGCGGCCAGCCGGCTGGCTATCCGACGAGGGTGTCGTGACATCACGCCTTCCAACTCCCGCGGGTCGGGCGGTGAGGAGCGCGCTCACAAAAACGCCAAAAATAAAGGCCATTGGCTCAAAAATGAGCTAAGTGACTACTTCTTTTCGGTGTAATCACACACTGAGGATTCATTTTCACCATTTTCGTGAAATTTTCTGATTTTATGTCCGTATCCCTTTAACTGTACTTACTTGCTTACACTCAGAAACATTACATCATTTCATGGTTTTCTTGGTTTATTAACCTGCTTGTATGAAGTATGTGCCTGTATTGTAGTATTGAGGTATGCATTGTGTGCAGCGATGCCAGACTGAAACAGTAATATTCTTAGTGCAGGGAACAGTGCTGCCATCTGCTAGGGGCAAAACGTTTGCCATGGAAATGACAGACTACATAGCTGTTTCATCCTCCTGACAACACATGACGCCACCATTTCTTTCACTGAGAATACATACTTTTTTGTCTAGCATAGGTACAGACAATGTCTACTTGCTTATTCTGCACAAGATGAGCAAGTACTACATCTTAACTTACATCTTAACTGTTTCACTCTTTGACAAGTGTTTTTTCATGCCACCTATAACTAACGGAATCACCACGGGAACCAATCCCATAGCCATATTTCTTTACGGAGCTTCCACAAATGCGAAGAGAAAGGGGCTGATTTTGAACTTGCCAGATCTAATGCTGCAGCCAGCAAAGGGGAGTCGGGAACTGTTCCAGGCTGGCAAACCTCTTGTAGAAAGGCAAATCGAAGCATGCCATCGTAGACTAGCCTGGAGTTAACAAGTTTGCTCTCTTTCATGATAAGCATCTCGCCATCTCGCTGACTGTGGTCCAGGTCAAAAGAATTTCGTCTGCTGAGATCTACAACAAAGAAAGCACATTTCTCATCTTGGCACCTAAGCAGTCATTGTTAACACCCAGAAGAATTAATTCACTACTCAAAAATGGCAAGAAATAACACACGTGGTTTAGGGACAAAGGCGATGGGCGTGTTCACAAGCAAAGCAGCTAGCATGCAGACCTTTCCCACTCTTTTACCTCAAATTCTTCATGTTTACCACAGACAACTAACTAAAAATCGCTTTATTATATAAAAATATAAATATATATGTTGAACCTAGCTTCAATATGCACCAGAAACTCAAGATACAGGTAACAAGTGAACAAAACAACTAAATGACTGAAATATTCAATGACAATGCTCACACTATGAAGCACATGAAGGTTTTCACCCTTCTTATTAATGTATTAATGTTTCACCACCGCCATACTTCACAAAAAATTATAAAGTGCATCGCTTGGCAGCTAAGTTCAAAGCCCAATAGGGATGTGACCAAAGCTGACTCTCAGCCGTGTGTAGCGGGTATTTCACAGAACTTTTTCAAAAACATCAAGTTGGCTTTACAGCACAGCCGCACTGACCAAAACATGGTGGCTAAACTCATCCCAAAACAGAAAGTCAAGCAGTAACCATACATTGCAGGTTTGTAACCAGAATGTGGCAAATCAGTTCTGCAAAAGCTCACAAGGTGGAGGAAAGTACATGAAAGGGAAAAATTGTCATCCACCTGAATTGTAGCAAAAGGTAACCCACAGGGGTTTCTCAGAAAGAAAGTCTCGCAGTTGACGAAAAATTCGTCCCAGTCTGAGATCCACCCTTCGTAGCTTTGTGCTGCAATTCAGGCAATTCAGATGGATGACAATTCTTTCCTTTCAGGCTCGTAACCAGTAACTGCTATAGCACTGCATACATGCACTACAAATGAAAAAAAAAATTTTTTTTCAAGAACTGCAGATTTAATTTTGTTTCAACAATCTGCTGGCCACCATGTTATGAGCAGTAAGACACTGCAGCAATTGAACTTGCCATTATATACAAGAGGTCTAGAACATACCCAGCTCTTCAAAAATCTGGAAGCATATGATATTTCTTTCACTCTGGCACAGATTTGTATTCAACAGGACAATACCTATGTGTCTAATATCTAGCTTTAGTGAGATGCCCATTGGGCTGCAAGTGACGTATCACAAAAAGTTGATTCATGCTTACTGATCTGAAAAATCTGTTGCCTGCTCCTGTTTTAATGTTTTACAGATTTCACTGACGCGCAAATCTGACAACTGACCACATCTCAATTAAGCAAGACAGCAGCATCAGCCTCCAAGTTTGCACTCAACTGCAAAAGTTTTTGGAGCACAGAAGTTGTTTCTTTCATGCTGCAATGAATAAGCCTAAAACATGGCAATAAATGTGGCACTATAGCACCAGGAAGTGTATACACTGCATCTTTAAATTCTAGGGCAGGCACATTGGCTGCAAAAAATTGGTCATTGTTGTAGTCGTTGTCATAATCATTACATGAATAGACCGATCCCACCGGCCAGTTTCACGACGCCACCGCTGCCGCGGTGCACGCTGGTACTTGTAGTGATCCGACCGCTCCAGCCGCCTGGAGTGCCTGTGCATCCTGTTTCTAAACGATTTTTGGCAATTTTTATGGTTGGTGTAGAGCCATCGTGTGATGGGAGGATTCACCTGCTGCATTCCTTGGTGCTACAACAACCACACAAGGGACAAAGGCTTCGGATTCTATGCATTTCCTAAAGAGCGAAAGCTTCGAGAGACGTGGATCGGATTAATAGGTGGTTCTGGTAGTACAAAGCGCGAGAAGAAACACGGGGACGAATAGCAGCCGCATTTCGATGGGGGGCGAAATGCAAAAACACCCGTGTACTTAGATTTAGGTGCATGTTAAAGAACCTTGGGGGGTACAAATTATACCGGAGTCCCCCACTTCGGCGTGCCTCATAATCAGATCGTGGTTTTGGCACATAAAACCCCATATTTAATTTTAATTTAACCTTTTTTTTTCATTTGTGAGCCTTTTATATTTGGAATAATATGTATATTTACTGCTGCTTATGTTCAAATTTTTTGTAATGAAAACAAACTCCCCTCTGTAATACCCTTGGGCCCTGATGATATTGTAAATAAATACAGTGGAATCTCGATGATACGAATCTCAAGGGGTCACGAAAACTATTCGTATTAGCCGAAATTCGTATCATCGAAACGCAATTAAAACTAGCCAAATACGGGGATCAGATCGCAAATCGCGAGAAAGATCGATTTTTGAAAACCACGCATTTCGGCATCTGCAACGCCTAATCTACGCTGTATCAAAATGGTTAGGCTGAAAACACACTAAAAGTGCCCGAAAAAAATTAATTCGTCAGTGCACAGGGTGAGAAAACAGCTTTAAATCGCACAAAATCACCGCAGTTCACAGAGACATATCTCGTATTTCCCGCCACTGAGCGCCGCCATCTTGGTATCGTTCGAAAGCTCGCCGTTCGCCGTTCTGCTTCTTAATTGATCTGTAGTCGCCATCTTGTAACAAACGCACAAACATAAAAGAAGCGCGGGTCTGCGATAGGTAGTCACACGGGCCCTCCGATGAAAGCGGGCCTCCGATTGGCTGCCGTGCTGAACGGCGTCTCTCATTGGTTGCTGCTGTGACAGGGGCAAGATGGCAACCGCAGTTGTCTGCTTCGTAAACCACGCCGGCGTCTTCACTTGACATGCAGAATTTGGATTACTGAGAGCTCCCAGGTTAGTGATGGATCGTCGCTCGTTGGAGAAGAAATTTTGGACGAAGCACGCCTTCGTAATACGGAAGCGCAAGCCTCCTACGGCAAGAAAAATACAGCGATTAGCGGGAGAAGCGGAGGTGCACCCAACTGAACGTGCCGCGCTACCTTGCACCGTGGATTACGTGCCGCGCTATCTTGCACCATGTGACTCCCGCAGCGAAACAGACAATCGCCCTGTGCTATCGGCACCAATAACGCAGTCGACGGAAGACGCGCCAATGGAGGCTCCCGTGCCTCGGCGTACAGCCGCGCGAATCAGCCGAGATCGTATCTCGGTAGACAAAGCTCGCTGCGACTAGGCAAAATGGCGCAAACACAAAGAACGCGGCCCGAAGCGCAGCAGCCACTCCGTCCGGCCGATGGCACGCGGAAAAGGAGGAAAAGCACAAAAGCAACAAAAGCGCCACTGCTTCAAACTCTTCGCGCCCAGTCGCGACCTCCGCGCTGTCCGGCGCCACGTCCGCGCCTCCGCACCAAAAGAGAAAGGGAGAAAGCACGTGACTGCGCGCTGTTCTCTTTCGTGGCCGTCGGTGGGGTGGCACTTATTCATATCAACCGGCGTGGGTCGAAAATCAATTCGTAACAACCGTTCTCTAGCACGTTGCAAAGTAATGGGGCTCGGCCGGGACCACAAAAAAATTCGTATCATCCGGAGATTCGTATTAGCCGTAATTGTATTATCGAGATTCCACTGTAAATAGAGTGTTATAAGACTGAAACACATGGCTTTCTTTTTTTATTTTCACCTGCCAGCCTGAAGTTCCTGAGAGCTCAACTGTGCCACGCGAACATGAGCAAGAGGTCTCTGCCATCGCTAGCAGTGACAGCGATGATACTGTCTTAAACGGCTTAATCGACCAGTACGAATCACTGATAAAAGTATATCACGGCTGCTCATATGGAGAGCGGCGCATATTCACGTGTGCAAAAAATGGGACGCTCGCCTCATGCCACGCAGTTGGAGTTTTCGAAGAAGCAGGCGTACCATTCACTTGAATGCAAATAAAAAATTTGTGTAGCTTGCACTGGAGGCACAATGCTAAAGAGACAGTGGAGCTGATGGGCACTTACTAGTCCTGGCTTTTGGGTTAGGCTAAGCACTACCAAGTCATCCCCAGCATTTTCCAAAATTTATTGATTATTTGTCAATTATCGATTAGCTATTGATTGGCTATCGAGTGGCTATCGCAAGGTATTGGCCATGTATTTGGGCTAGGCTAAGCACTACCAAGTCATCCCCAGCATTTCCCAGAATTTATTAATTATTGATTAGCTATTGATTGGCTATCAATGACTTGGCGATGATTGGCTATCGGCGTTTTTAACAGCTCCGCCGACTAGCTAACCTAAGAACTTCTAGATATCGCTGTTACCGAAGTCTGCAAGTCGTGCGCGAAACCCATGTAGGTAAGCATCATTAGGGCATGAAAGTTTCGGCACCGCATTTCAAACCTGTCTCCAAAAGGTATACAAATCCTATCATGTGCCGTCACTAAGCAAACATAACGTTGCAGTCACCGAGATGCACGTGTGCAAAAATAGTAACGCAAAACGACCGCGTACATCAACATGTACAAAGCTCGAACAAATACGATACTCAATGCGTAATCAGCGAGTAACAACCGAAATAAAAGAGCAGCTGACACTTTTCAACGTTCGCCTCGCATGCTGCAATGAACAGCCAATGTAATTTCTTAAAATACTTGGCGAAGTTTTCTCGGTGGTGGAGTCGCAGAGATGTCTGGGAAGCTCGTGCGCAGTACTCAACGAGTGCGGACTGCTGTGGTGTGGTTGACCAGTTGACTACAACCAAGATGGTGGCAGTGCTACTTCCAGAAACCTGGCGCATTCTCAGATCGGTCGGTGGGATCGGTCTATTGCATGCGCCCTGAAAACTTTTGCAGACAGGAGTACACTGAAGCGTGTCATGTAACACTTTTTCAATTCGTCTATAAGATAAGCAAACTAGAGAGTTTACTGAAATTTTCTGGTTCTTGCTAGACAGAGATCAGAGCAAGCAGCTTCATGCATTGTGGAGGCAATGATGTGACAAACGAAACCGTAGCTTCTTGCACTTAGAAGAACAGGGAAAAAGAGCTTCTATTATCCCACTTACTTGTCCGAATACAGAAAATGAGTACCATATTTGCACGTAAATAGCGCGACCACGAATATAACGCAATGAGGGTACTTTCAGTCTCTACGAAAAAGAAAAAATATAGTATATTATGATTATAACGCGAACTGATGCAAGTGGAAACAGCAAAGAAAAGGTGGATGCCCGCAGGGCTTTGTTTATCATTGCAGCCGTTGGAAAATAATAGAAAATAAGTGCAAGCACAATTACTTGTCGTCACAGCTTAAGTCCTTGTTATCCTCGGCAAGAACCGCGTCGTCACCCGTGCCGTCCAGATTATTGGATAGGCAGCACTTCAGAAATGCCCGCAACACTATCGAAGATGGCAAAGCCTCCCACGCATTGCTGATCCATCGCGCGACTTTGCAGACTGACACTCGCTTAATGCGACCCATGGTTTCGTATTCCACTGTTGTGCAATGCGATGGCCGCAGAATGCTCTAGCAGCGCGTGCGTTGACTGCGATGCGCACTGTTGTCAATATGTTCCTACACGCTATCATTGCAGTTTAAAGTGCAGATTGGAAAGAACCGCATGATATCGTGTCACGAATCTGAAAATAGCACGAGGCACATTCTAAGGATGAAACATTTTGAAAGAAAAAAAAAACAATAAATGCATTATATTCGTGTCATGAACCCGAATACAGCGTGAAGCACGTTGTGAACGCGAAAATTTTTGGAAAAAGCTTGCATTATATATTCGTGCAAATACGGTACTTCTGTTTGAGCAAGTTGGTGCGACATATTGCAAGTTTAAACAGCACGAAAAGACGAGGACAAAGATATGCACACAGGACCAATGCTGGTCCTGTGTGTATGTGTATCTTTGTCTTCATTCCTTCACACTGTTTAAACCTACAGAAAACAAACTTTCCATCAAAATATCAAAAGCCAAAAAAACAATCTAGAGGCATGCACCACTGCACCCACCGGGGGGCTCTTCGAAGCTGCCATGCTTGCTCTTACTCCGACCAAAGCCCAGCTTTGTCAATTGGTCTTCCATGCGGCGGCGTGCACGCAACAGTGTCAGGCTCATGTGACTGGCAGACTTGGGTGGCATCTTAGGTGTGCGGTTCATGCCACTCGAACGTCGAATGAGACGCTCCGCTGTGTTCGGTGATGTGTCCAGACCGACACCTCCGGGAGAGCTCCCACACTCTTCTTCGCCTGTCTCACCTTTTCGATCTCCTTTCAGCCATCCCACTGCATGGAAAGGGTCACTCAAACCAGTGTAGAAATGATACACCAAGAACTGTGCTATAATATACAAATTAAACATGAAGAGAATGTATAAGTTATAATACTTTAACATCAACCATTTCTGGTTTGATAAGTTAGGCATAGGAAAAATGGGCACAATACGAATGAAAAGGACAATGCAAATGTCGTGTGTCCATGTTTTCTACATCTGACTTTTCAAAACATGAATTCTTGCCAACTCGCACAGCCTTCTGCAGTTCTAAGATTTAACCACTTGCTGCTGTCAACTGCAAGTAAGTCAATCACAATCTCCGTTATCATGTTTCTGAACTGGTCTGTAGAGGAGCCCTCACCAATAAACAGTTGTCTGCTCTAGACAATAAAGTCAAATTGCTGTTACACGATTAAAGAAAATGAATCTGTATTACCAATGCGCTTTTTTGAGATGACAAGGCATTGCATTTTTACCCTGCTTTGGAAAGTGCACTCATTTCAAGGAGCCAGCTGTAATATATGAGTGCCACATGACATGGACAAGTAAAGAAAATGGTGCATGCACACATGAAGTGTGTTTAGAGCAGGTGTACAGTGGAATCTTGTTGACACAATCTTCACGTGAACTGGAAAATAAAATGTATCGTCCTAAAATCATATTACACGAAAATAATCGTATATAAGAAAAAATCGTATATAAGGAAAAAACATATTATCCCAAAAAATTTATTATGCAGAAGAGTATCAATGAGGGTCCACTGTATGTGTAAAGCAACTTTTTAGAGTTCTAGATAATCTGCTCATGAAAATGAGACGCAAGTACAAAAGTACAATGCCTTACAGCTATATCTATGGCACTACATTTTCCAATATTTATGTATTCAGAGAAAGCTCATACCACACGTTTTACAGAAAACAAGGACCCACCCAGTGGAAACTTAGAGCCCTTGCTGTGCTTAGGAGTGAGGGAGATGTTGTCTCCCTCCGACACGCTAAGCCTAGGAGTCAGGGCCCTGTGCTGACGAGGAAACGAGGGTGTCGTCTGGCCTGGCGCTGGGCTTGGGCATGCCGAGACATCCTCCTTCTCATCCATGATGCTCTGCGGAGGCAGTTTCAATGCACTCGTTCACTTCCTTGCAAACACAGATCTCAAGGTGCAGCAGCGCTCGAAAAAATACTAGTCAAATAATTTGGCTGTGACCTAAGACTAACTCTGAATGCTCCAGCTAATGGTCGAATGTACACTTTTTACAAAGGTCTGCTGAATGTCCCCCGCCCCAAAGAAATATACCTGCACTACTTCATGGCACTCTGTTCAATGTACATAATTACTCAGCTTGGCTGGCTGGCAGTAACGCCATCTGAACTGGATGGGCAAGTGCATGAACTCATATTCTGGGGAGCATGTTGCCTAATGACACAACAGACTTACAAAAGCAATGTGCGGAGACCCGATTATTAACAATAACATACTTGTGTGTATTTGCTGGTGGAGTTCTTGTGAGCAGGTCTGAAGTTTGTACAATTTTAAAGTTGTTAGAGACCATCACTCACATGCACTCTCCCTTACATTCTTCCATAAGGGAGGAACCGAGTCTTCGAGGCTAAAATATCACTAAAAAACAATTTTTTTATTGGTCCCACATGCTATGACTACACCTGCCGTGCACCCTCTACCATATGGTACGGGAGTGTGCGCACAACAAGGCACTACCTCCGATCCCCCAATCCCCTACTCCAGAGCAGTGGGAGAACCTGCTGACTAGCTCGTGCCCTGAGGACCAGCTTCGACTGGTGGACGGAGCGCGACGGGCAGCGAGGGACCACAGCGTCCTGGACTGAAGATGTTGCCCACCTGGGGACGACCATTATCGTCTGCTCTTTAAATAAAGTGTAATATATATATATATATATATATATATATATATATATATCTTTCATTTCTGTTACTTTTCTAATCTACATGTCATGACTCACCTTCTGAAAAAGAAAATAGCTTAAACAGATGTGTCGATGAATAAAAAACTGTTTTATCCTACGAAATGCTCAGTTTTGCCCATGAAAGTGCTGAAAATGACCCATTTTGCTGTTCATCATTCCAAAATAGGTTGTCAGAGCCACGCCATATTGGTCTCATTTGAAAGAGCATCTTTTCTGACTTGCCTTACTGCCTAATTTTCTGCACCCATGAGAGAAAACGCTTTTCTCACTTGGTGATTTGTTTTTCCCACTTTTCTAAGTAACTCTTTTTGGCCATTAGCAATGTTCAGAGAGACGCAGTTACTCTCCTAATCATCCGATTTTGAATAACTTCTTTTAATCTAATAGCTAGGCTTCCAAGGAGTGCAGTAAGTCTACAATACAGTAGAACCCCGCTGTTACGTTCCCGGGTGCTGCGTTTTCTCGGCTGTTACGTCGTTTTCGGCTGGTCCCAGCACAGCTCCCATAGAACCCAATGCATTGGTAACCCCGCTGTTGCGTAGAACTGTGGGACCGTTCCCGCATCATACGTTGAAAACTGCCACCCCGCGCCGGCCTGAGCGGCCATTTTCACTTTTCATGTCGCTTGGCTTGGTGGCTTGACGATGGCATTGGCCGCCCAAAGTGCCGGGGGCAACACCTATGACGTATTTTCGGTTTCCGCCAGCAAAAGTATGGCCCTTGAGATCTGCATTTGTTATCTAAAGATGGTGTCTATGACGTGTTGTGGCCTTAAAATTGGTTTTGAATCATAGATGTTCTGTATTATAAAGTCCAAGGGCGATAACGCCGTCGCCGCGTGCCGTGTGCTGTATGTGCGAGTGAAAGCGTGCGAGGGGAGCCGACGACCGCGTCTAAATCTCGCGCGCACAAGAAAGAAAAGCAGGGAGGAATGCACACCTTCTGTTGCGCTCGAGGCACCGGCGAGGGAGCGAGGGGGAAGGGATAGCAGGTGGTATGGCAGGCGGCGTTGTACTCTGGCATCAACTGCGTACTGCACGGCGGCGCGCGGTCGCGCGAGCCATATCTTGAAAGCGATCTGCGTTGAGGGCAGTCTAGGCAGTGTAGGTGCATCGGCGACTCATAGCTTTGTGCGTGCTTTGGGCTCTCGGCGCTCAGTTTGCATTGAAGCGATACACAACAGCACGAAGGTCACTTCGCTCGCTTCTGCAGCAGCGCTTCCTCACGCCAGCGTTTAACAGCGCGTGTCCGCGCTCATAAAGTGTGATGTGTTCATGTTTGCGTGTGGGTGTTGACACCATGCTTGTTAATATAGTTATTAAGCGAATGTTTACAAGTTTATACGGACGATAAGACTACTATCCTTACTTTGTATAGCTGTCCACTAATTTGCTATCGCAATCGATGCTTCGGCTTTCGGGCGAAACTACGACTTTTTTTTCACACGAAAGAATTAAAATAACATTGTGTGCAGTTCAATACTGCTTCCATTTCTCAATTTTTCCTGTTTCTCGGCTCTTACGTTTCCCGGCTCTTACGTTTTTTTTTTGTTTTTTTTACGATCCTGTGAAAAACGTATCAGCGGGGTTCTACAGTACCATGTTTCTGCACCCTTAAACATTAAAAATTTTGAGGAATTCAAAAAGAAAAATAAATATCAAGTTATGACTTCGAACTTTCGTAAGGTTGGATAGAATACACGTAGAAACATGAAAACAATGCTTATTGCACTCCTTGAGTATTTAAGAATATATTTACATAACTTTAACTTGCTAAACAAGCTGTTAAACATTTTTGCCAGTCATCCCAAAAATTTGGAACAGAAAGAATTGTATAAAATATTTCCTTCATTATGTACAGAAAAACTATCTGCATATTTACAACTAGCACATTAAATTGCCTATTACCTGTAAATTTAATTCCTCTAGTAGCAATAGCAATGAACATTTTGCTTGAGGCCCGGGTCCCCCCTTAACAGTCTGCTAAATGCATTCCAAGTTAAAAAAAAAATCAGAACATGCCAAAACCACGATCTGATTATGTGGCACGCCGTAGTGGGGACTCTGGAAATTTGGACCACCTGGGGTTCTTTAACGTGCACCTAAATCTAAGTACACGGGTGTTTTCGCATTTCGCCCCCATCAAAATGCAGCCGCCGTGGCATGCAAGTTAATGCATTCTAAGCTAATAGAAAAGGTTTGCTGTCGCGTAACTCGGACATTCTAAATAGCAACACTGGGAGGCCACCTAAGGCATACCTGAGCACTGGGGACTTTTCTCACACCTCTTTTCCTAAAGAAAGACTTTCGGCTGCTCTTCTCAACAGCTGTCTCATCGATAATAAAAACATTCGATGAAAACAGTGGGTCCTTCAACTCTTCATGTTCCAAGGACTTTGCATGCCTGGAAAAGGTAAAGTGCCTAAAACACTGCATGATACTAACTAACACATGACTGTTATTACATCCCTTCGGTGTTACCATCTTAGGCTGATAATTCCAAAGCTGTCTAACTTTAGAAGCACGGTAAACTGGGCAAGTTACTGCTGGCTTATTATTAACAAACTCACAAAAAACCAGAATGGAGATAGACACAAGAAGACCTACAGGAACGAGGTGCTGTGTCATGCTTGTGTCTATCTTGGTCCCAGTTTTTTGCACTGTTGTTAGTAATGAACTTTCCAACGTGCACTGCTTGGCATACCTTTATGGCTAATCACAAAACAACAGAATGGTCATACAGATTCTTGCAGCCCTGAATTAATGTATTGAGAAAACACCACCATGAGCTGCTACAAGGAAGTATTCACGTTCACAATATAACATTTTCAAGGTGGCAACAAATAGGCAAAACTAAAATGGTCTAGATTCAGAAGTGCTGCAAGTATTATATGCTGCCAGGAGATAGTATGGTACAGTGGAATCTCGATGATACGATCACGCCTAATACGAATTTCCGGATGATACGAATTTTTCTGCGGTCCCGGCCGAGCCCCATTATTTTGCAACGTGCTAGAGATCGGTTGTTACGAATCAATTTTCGACCGGCGTCGGTTGATACGAATAAACGCCGCCCCACCGACGGCCGCGAAAGAGAACAGCACGCAGTCACGCGCGTTTTCCCTTTCTCTTTTGGTGCGGAGGCGTGGACGCGGCGCCGGACAGCGCGGAAGCCGTGACTGGGCGCGAGGAGTTGGCGCTTTTGTTGCTTTTGTGCTTTTCTTGTCTCTTCGCTCGCTGCGGCGGCCGCGCTTCCCCACGCACGGCCGCCGCAGTACGGTAGCCGCAGCAAGCGAAGGTTCGTGCGGTCTATCGCTTCAACGGAAACTGAGCGGCGTAAGCACAGCGCATACAAAGGTCAAAGCCGTGTGGAGATCGCTTTCAAGATACGGTGCGCGCGACAACACTGACAGCCGGCACAGGCGCAAAGTACAAGAACGCATTTGTTGGCAGAGTAGGAGCCACCCCCCCCTCCACTCCCTCCCTCCCGCGCTACCTTCCCGCTTTGCTTTTTTCGCGTGGGGAGATTGCGTCGCCAGTTACCCTTGCGCTCGGTTGCAAGCATTTGGCACCGCAGCAGAGCGTCGCTCCCCCCTCCCTCCCTCCCTTCCATACCCCCACGGCCTTTCGCGCAACGGAAGTCGCGTTTGCTCTCTGCTGTGCGTTCGCTGTCCGTGAAGGCGCGCGTCCTCCGCGCACTTTCGCTCGCACAAACGGCGCGCGGTGACGACTTTATCACCCTTGGACTCGTGCTCCACGTCTCATGCTCCTCCTCCGCATTGCCCTCATTGATCTCCTCTCCCATCGGTGGACGCACATCGTGCTCGCTACCGCCCTTGTCGGCGAGATTTTCCCGCGGAAGCCGCAATTTCGTCTCACGCGGCTGCACTGTAAGCGGCATGCGTATACTACATGGAGTTCTATGGGAGGGTAAACGGGAGTCGGAAAAGGCCGCGTTGTAGCCAGTTCTGCACTATAAACGGTTACGTTATAAGTGGTCTATACTGTAAATGCTTTTTACGTACGTGTGCCTGAGTGAGTTCACCTCTCGACTCTTTAATTTAGCTAGTTTTAATCGTGTTTCGATGATACGAATTTCGGCTAATACGATTTATTTCGGGACCCCGTGAGATTCGTATCATCGAGATTCCACTGTAGTTTAATATAAAAAGTCGCCGCCGTGATACCATTCAGCACTGACTGCTGCTGTTTAAAATCAAGGCACCGTTATACAGCTGAACAGGGGCGTAGCCAGGGGGGGGAGGGGGGCTGATGGGGCTTCAGCCCCTGCCCGGAATTTTGTCATGATGGCATGCACCGCCAACCAAAACAACCACCGGCGCCAGGAATCATTCTGGATTTTGTCTATAAACAACGTTTTGGCACGAACATTGCGAACTCGGGCTGGATTTTGTCGCAACGCCCTTGCATCTGAGTCACATAACGCAAGGAGCCCCATCCAAGCACTAACTTTCAAGGGTTTTTCAATAATGAGCGAGCGCGTTGTTGCATTTCACAGTGGCCATGGAATCTACGGAGCGCATGGATATCACTTCTGAAACTTTATGGGTATAAAGTTCTCATAAACTTATGACGCGAAAGGTGCACTGACATTTCCAAAGGCGTGCTTTAGATTTTCAATTCTGGAAATTAATGAGTTTAATGTTGTTATAAACATGGGCCAACATGTGCCCACCGGAGCCCTCATGTCCAAGCTGTTCCAGAAATGGAAGCACGCCCTCGCAATCTTCCACACACACGAAAATACTAAATATCACCATGACTGTCAACATTTTCAGGAAGCAGCGCCCAAAGTGATCGATCAGCTGGGCCAGGGCAGGCAAAGTAAAATAAGAGAAAACAGTAGAAAGTAAATGGCCTATTATTGAGGCAGTTCTTTTTTGCGGGTGACAAGGTCTGGCTCTCCGTGGCCATAGGGAGAGTGGTCCTATGGATGCAAAGCCCCCGCTGAAAATACTGGCATTTTCAGAATGCTTCTTCGCATGCGAGCTGATTGTGGAGATGCATATCTGAAGAACCATTTAGAAAGTTGCCCCAGTAATGCCTCGTATTTAAGCCCAGATGTGCAAAACCAAATAATAGAAATTTGTAGGTGAAATTATCAAAGAAAGCCTAGATGCAAAAGTAAATGCATACTAGATGCAAAAGTAAATCTCCATACTTCCTGACGAAACGACGGACATCGCTGGAATCGAACAGCGTACTGTTTGTGCAAGGTACCTAAACAAGGATGTTAACGACATCGAGGGAGCGTTTTAGGTTTTAGCACCGGAATAGATGCCCTCTCTCATTGCGACTGCAGGTTCTATGTAAATGTGTACAAACTGCTGCAGATTCTAGTCACCCTTCCAGTGACCACTGCCAGTGCAGAGAGAATTTTTTTAGCAAGAGCTTACTAAAAAACTCCTTGCGCTCTACAATGTCTGTGGAACGCATGGTTAGGCTGGCGCTGCTATACACCCACAGAGACGTTGGCATCAACGTGTCCGAAGTCATTGACCGCTTCGCTCAACTTCCCTGCCTAGAGAAGTTTGTCCTGTAGATAGCGAAGCAGCAAAAAACAAAGCAAGTAAAAAGCTCTGTTCCTGCAGATTCATGAACTCGTAATTATGAAAACGTATAACTGTTCATTAGCTTTAAAAACCACAGTTAGCATCATGACAGTTAGCATCATGATCAAAATTATGCATGTGAATACAAAATTACGAGGACATCAATAACCAATTTTGACCGACCTTGCTCATTGAAAGCCCAGGCCCACGCAGTGTTTCCCAACAAACACACTCGGATATTGGGTAGTTCAACTTACCGCATCATCTGTGGCTTTCGTTTGGCCTTTTCTTTCCTTTTTAGCTACCTGCTTTTATTAACCGAAGCAATACCTTTCTTTACTTTTGGGTGCAGGATATTTGTTGCCGCTCTGCAGGCAGTTAAATTACACATTTTCGTACTGATTTCTGCATTATTCCTCTATTATTCTACCCATATGGTGCTGTCGCGACCACCGCATGGCCCATGGGCTATGCGGATATGTACTTGCAAGTACATATCACGATTTCTGCGATCACAGTTTTGTTCTTGCCTGTCTTTCTATGCATAAAGTTTACTATCTGTGACTGCGCAACATGTTTATTTGTCTTGTCTGACACATTATTTTATTTGACACATTATTTTATTTTTTACAGTGGCATTTGCTTAAATACGTAGATTTATTGGAGACTTATATGTATATTTAAATGTCTTGTAGTAAGGTTTTGTGTATAAAAGCAGTGAACTTCGTTTCCAGCGACACTTATTTGCCCTTTATCAAGTTGTATCTTCGCATTTGTATATTCCATTCTATATTCGCATTTCTAATGTATATTTTGCAGAACTCCTGCTTTTTATATGTACTCACTGTTGAGACCATAATCTCAGGGTAATTACAATACACGACCGGTGACAGCTGCTCCTGCGCAATCTATTGCAACTAAGGACAGTGTCATTGAGGTTTTTCCCTGGCTGTCGCATATGTACAAAAATGTAAACAAGGTTCTTGAATGACACAGATTCATCAAAATATTTATCCTCAACTTGTTCTTTTCATGGCCTTTAAGTTTTTCACATCAGCTGCATGCACTAGCTGCTTTGCTGGTTTCGAACTGATATAGTTATAAAGTTCGTGTGATATTTTCTTTACTTATTAGATAGAAAAAAAAATGCGAACGCATTGATATCAGCTATTTCTGCCACAATTTTTGGGACATACGAATATATTCTTTTAGTGAAAAATACATATTTTACTTGACAGGGCATAGCGTTGAATAATTTGTTCGCAGCATTTAACATACAATGGCATTGGTGATGGCAATGCAGTTATCGTTCATGTATTTGATCCCTCGGCAAATTCTATACAGAGGAGGCCACGCTGCAACGTGAGCCCCCCCAACAAAATTGCTGGCTACGCCACTGCAGCTGAAGACTAAAACTACAAAGTGCGGGACACTGGACTGTAGCAAGAACCTATTGGTTATGCAGAAAGAAGCTGCAGGTTTCTGCACACTGCTGCTACAGTCCAAAAAGCAAGTTATCCCAGGTTCCATGAGAATGTCTCTATGCACAGCAGGTTTTAAGACACAAACAGGAACGAAGTAAGCTTAAAATGAAACAACCCACCACTGCCTGTTGAGCTTCACCATTTCTTTCAATGGAAAGCAAGAACTAGGAAGGTTACATATTAATACCTGACAATTCTTGTTCCCGGCACATAATTCTTCTTTTTATTTGGACGGTCTGCAGAATCAAGCATCCCACTTAAGGCCACTCTTCGAAATATGCCTCCGTGGTTGTCATGAACATAGCTCATCAGTTGACGCAGATCACAGTATAAGGACTGTCAAGAGAGAAAAAAAAAAAACAAAGAAAACATATTAGCATTCTATCAGTGCACAAGTGCCGTAGCATCATTTTGTAAAAGAAGGCTGCTCATTTTATACAGTGTTTACATTGAAGTTTTAACTGATTGTACAGTGGCAGCGCTACCGAGACAAAAACAGAAGGAAGTTAGTTGGTTAATTCTGGTTTAATGGCGCAAAAGCGACAAAGGTTTTTCCCTGGCTGTCGCATATGTACGAAGGAAGTTGAAACAGGACATGCATTGCTTTCACTTCCTTCTGTCTTCGTCTCAGCAGCACTGTCACCATACAATGAATGCTCACCAACTCGTCCATTTTTCTATTCTGATAAGTTTTAACTGTTCAGCTGCAGCGACATCCCACACCATGATAAGTTAAAGTGCTTAAATGTTCTGTGCATGTGATGCAATACATTATTGGTAATATGCTAATATATATAGTGGCATTCTAGACACAGATTTATCCGAACCGTTATTGGCAGTTTTTTTTTTTTTTACACTCCAACCAATGATTAGGTGCAACTGTTCAGCAGCCCAACCTGGACTACATCACTGGTTATATATATGCCAACATTTTTCTGATGAAATTCAAATCAGAGACATGGCAAACACTCAAATGATTATGCTTGTGGCATGTGTAAGAGGGTGCACAACTAGCTCCGCACTCTGCAAGGCACCCTTTTTTTTATCATAAATTTCCACTAACAGATAGTAACTCTGAGCTTACTTATTTCTTTGCACATCAATTATCAGCTACCGGCTCCCTCTGAAAAGTACTTAACTTTAAGATCTCTCTGGACTAAGTTTTCAAATTTGGGAAGCAGTAGCAAATAGGAGAACCATTGATGCAACATTAATTCTGATGCAGGCATCCAAAGGCGTCCAGAAACCTTCAATTTTGCCCGTGTTGTGTGAACTGACTCCATCCCATGCCTGCGAATTTCCTTATTTTATCACATGACCGAGCTCCCTGTCATCATAGAGGTGAGGTTTATTATACCAAAATAAATGTTGAACACTGATATCAATGCCAACGGCTGTGATTTCAATTTCTTTAACCAGAGTCAATGCACACGTCTCAATTGAGCGCCACTTGCCGTCAGCTGTAACACTTCATTTTTACACAAGCCACAGCCAAGACACCTGTTCAAAGGTACATGTTTTGACAAAGGGAAGCAGTAGTACGACCACACCTACATCAAAACGTGGTGGAGATGCCATGATTAACAGTGCTACAGTGGTGTAGAAAAAAGCAACACAGTGAGCCCGAAGCTTTAAAAATCCATGAATAAAGTCCATAATTTATTTGCAGTCAGCTGCATCCAATTTCAGAGTTCGAGTAGCATATGAACTTTACACAATCTTTTTGTTTTTTTTTTTAAAACTTAAAGGGGCCCTGAAACACTCCTCTGACTAATCATAGAATGGCCTCACTATTAGATGACATTGCCTCATGAATCTCCTGCCACAAAAATTTTTCGAATCCTCCAAGTATAATCAGAGTTAGACGTAGTTATCGCACCGATGAGCACCTTTCTCTCTCCTTTCGTCTACACCAGCACACTGGAAGCTACGCAGGTGATGTAGCAAAGGGGCAAAGCCCTGCCCGAAAGCTGAACGTCTTGCCCGGCGAGAAGGCTCGTAGCGGCAACCCGTGGCAGCTGTGGTATCTACGCTACACAGCACAGTGCTGCTATCTCAGAGGTCACGCGCAACATACGCAGCTACGCGCAACTGTCACGTGTAGACTAGCAGTGAAAAGATTAAATGCTTTTGTCTGTCTTTTTGAAATAGCAGAAGCATATATATATTTCATTTATTTAACTCAAAATTAGCAATAATAGTATTGCCGAGAATGTTCTCGCAATCATGAAATCAGCCAGTAGCTGTTGGTGGGCTTCGCTGCTTGTGATGACAACATTGTGAAGGCGAGAGCATGTGATTTTTCACTGTTTATGACACGATTGTAAATTCCCTGCTGCATGCAGTACAATAATATTTAGCTCACACGTTTACAGGAGCTTCTTCTACAGATCGGCAACGTTTCGTGACTGTGTTCAAGGAGTATTTCAGGGCCTCATTTACAAAAAATATTTCACTAAAATTTTTTTCTGGCCGCCACATGCATTGTGCTTGTAAGGAAACATTATCTGGGGCGCCGGCACGTACACTGAGCATGCCAAGTGCAAGAAACCCACTCAAGAAAAGGACATGGCTATGAAAAATATTTTTAATAGGCCCTAAACCATCCTGAAAATTAAAAGTCAGTTACATAGTGGCTGATGTGTACTATTCTACTATGAACATATAGCTGCAATAATTTTTTGTAATGGTGCCATAATAGCAAAGTTACAGGCCTTTAGGGAATGAGTGCGCAGCTGCTGTTGGTTCTCGCTCTCCTTAGCTACCCTCTCCATTCATGCTCTCTCCTCCCTTCCCACATACACTCACCAACTCCATGCAGTGCAGTGAAAGCTATGGGTTGCATCAGCACACCAGAAGAAAAGCTCCTCCATTGTCCACCCCTAATCGCTCTCCAAAGAAGCTGACTGAATGAAAGCTTAATAAAAAGGTTCAGTAGCGCACAATGGGCAAGCTCCCCTCCAGTCTCGAAACACACAGTGGGCTCTCGTCGTGTTGTCGCTGTCTTTTCTTGTCAGCCGACCAATTGACACTGTTTACCTCTGGTGATTTCACCTGGAGCATACTGTTGACATCACCGCACACCAGGAGGCAGTGGAAAGGCTAGAAAAGGAGCATGGCATTGTTTTCTGAATTTGTAGCGCTCCCGTGGCTCGTAGCACTGCCACATCCGCCAGGGATGATAGTCACAGCATTCTCTACGCGATGCGCACATCTGTTTTAAAAGTGTATAAAATGTTAGACATTGTTTAGGGGCCTTTTAAAGCTTTATTTCTTGAGTCAATTGAGTTTTGGTAAGTATGCTAGGCAGAGGTTAGTGTTACAGCAACAAACATAAAGGTCACACATCTATGTGCCTAGATGCACACTTTCAGAACATGCAAAGCCAATCTGGTACCTCACCATGTTTTCTTGGTTCTTGAGCTCACGACTGCACTTGGCCAGACGAGTGACCAGTGCTTTGAATGTGCAGGTCACAACCACACCTTCAATGCCTTTACCAGAGATCCCACCTGGACCAGCTCCGAAGTTGTTAGCATACCCACTGTGCACACTGCCATCCTGGCTGCTTGTTGTACTGGTTCTCTTCTGAGCTGCAATTTCAGTAATATCACTAATGTACTACTATATTTCACTAATAGCTTGCAAATGTTTACAAAGCATCATGCCAGTTAGTGGTCCACCCTAGTCATAATCTGTACTTCTTGAATTTCTGGTTTTACATCAAGACATTGCTACAGACTTCTTTTTGGCTGTGTATGTTCATAATAATGGGGAAGGAGTGATGACTCAGCTTACTACGTATGTACATAGTATACCCCTAAATCACTCAATGCTTGAATAATGTGCAAAAAAAATTCAGATTTTCTATGAATTTTGTGCTCCAATCTTTGTAGAGGTCTGTGAACATTATCTTTCAAAGAAACAAAGATAAAGGTTCGATCACTATTACGGGAGACTAATAATTAAGGAGTGATGGACTGTGTTCTTGCAAATTGTTCAGGGTCGGTATTTTGTAGCGATGCGTTATGCTTTATTCTATACTAGTCTTATCATCCACCGCTCACGGCCGGCTGATCCCGTTGATAACATGAGCGGACCGTCGCTCTGACCACTGAGCAAGCACGAAAAGGCATTAGCATTGGAAAGGCATCGCTACAGAATACCGGCCCAGTTCCTGTTTTGTGTCAGCAAAGAAGATTGAGCTGCATATAAAATCACAAATGAAGACAGCATGTCTCTTTACCAATATTAGTTACCTACTGATTTAGGAGAATAAACATGTCTGTGCATTCTAGATTGCTCATGCAGAGCAGGAACCTTGTTTCATGCCTATGCCTACAATGTATATACTTTGCTGCTCTTAAGATACACAGAAGGTGACACAAATAGGGAACCATTTACAAGCATACTGTACTGACAAGGCAGCATTACTCTGGATTTCTTTACAGAATTTCTAATTACATGAAATACACATCTTATTGAAAGTCCTCAAGTATTGCTGGCTCTTTCCAAAATAAGATGTGCCAGCAGAGCCTGACTTTGTGCTTCCAAAGTGGTGGTGCCGCCATTCCTCTACCATGTTTATGCCACCTTCTTGCTTACAAAAGTTCTGTTTCTAGGAATAGCAGCACATATATTTTAGAAATACTTATCTGTCAATTTGGCCAGACTTAGTCCTTGTCTTTAATACCCCTTCAAGGCTTCAACAAGAGAAACAAGCAATTTATGTTCCACATAGAACAAGGCATTGAATCATTTCATATGAGAATGCTTAAAAGGGCTCTAAAATAGTTCCAGACTTCCAAAACACCTGGAAATAGTGCTTCGTCACATCACTTCTAATATGCGTATCTCCAAATTTCTAGAATCAAAAATATTATGAAAAGACATTATATGACTCATATTAGTATAAAATATCATTACATCATCCAAGCGTTCCCTTAAATTATGGGGTTTTACATGCTAAAACCACGATCTGATTATGAGGCATGCCGTGGTGGGGGACTCCAAAATAATTTAGACCACCTGGAGTTCTTTAACGTTTACCTAAACCTAAGTACACAGGTGCTTTCGCATTTCGACCCCATCGAAATGCGGCCGCTTCGGCCAAGCGTTCCCTGCTTTCTCATGGGTTCAGGGCAGGCATGGGGGCAGACATGCCACCTAACACACCCACATCAGCTTACTGCACATATTTGAATGTTACCACCATGCAAAGTGTGTTCTTTCAAACTTCTATAGATTCATCAATTGACATATTTTCTCCCCTCTTTTCAGATTGCTTGCTTGTGACATGATTGTAAATAAACAGCAACCACAAGCTTTCTGATACCAGGAAAAGACTCAGAACATGGGGGAACGTAACTGCCAGTGAAAAAGAAAAGAAGGTAATTCTCTAGTCAATTCTGCAATATTTGGTCAAAGGTTTCCCACCGGCACACCACAAACAGTACAAGATTGTTGTCAATGTTTCAGTGACTATCTGAGACACACTTTGAGATGCTAGAACATTCTAGAATCTAGTTCTGCTTGGCAGAACTTAGTATTCTGTACCAAGGAGCTAGATGTGCATATGCCAGGACGGCTGAGTTCTCATATATGTGGCCACCAGGGCGTGCGTCGCAGTAGTGGACTGGGTATTCATACCACTCTGCACTACCCTTTTCCCTTTGTTGAGTGAGCTCTTGATTTCCCGCATACATGTGCTCCCTTCTACACATGGGCCTCTTTATTATCCCTATGACAGAGAAAGGCTGGCTTTCTGCACATCACAGTTTCATTATGGCTGAGCTCGCTGCTTACTGAAAGGTTATAAAAAATGATCTTGCATTGTATACGGCGTGTAGCTCAGAAAACAGTGGAGTCCCCATATAATGACACCACATATAACAACATATCGGTTATAACAATAAGTCAACTTAAGAGTATTGACTTATGAATTAGTGCTATGTGAAAAAGGAAAAAAAAATATGCTATGATCGCATGTCGAATACAACAATCAAAATTTTGCCTTCTGGACAGCGTTTTCCATGCACATTGAGCTTGACATGTGCTTGCTAAGTTGCCCTTAAACAACCAATGCTGAGATAGGGTGAAAAGTTTGCCTACGTGAGTTTGTATGTGCCGCCATTACCACACAGCACGTACCGCCCACGCGTCGATTGCGAAAGTCACAGAGAGGATTGCCAGTGGGCATAGTGCGCCGCAAGATGGCGCCAGCTGCTTTAACTTGCGTGTCGCTATGGACCTTTTCATCGAGCAAGGAGGACAGGGCGCACGGTAAGCCTTTCCTCCTTTCTAGCTTGTGCGAGCCAGCGCTGCGCTGCTTAAATGTGTTGCCATCGCGTGCTGCGGAATGAGATGGTCTAGACCATTTCTTGTGAAATTTAGATGATATCAGTTCATACGAGGTCATTGAAGAGCTACTATGTAGGCTTTCGGTCAACGGTAACTACAGTATGCAGAAATTTCTCTCGGCCGCACAAACCAAACATATCCGATGTGCATTATCAGCCGCGGTTGTGTGCATGTGTTGTGAACTATCCTGGCTGTATCGGTTTTTACTCGTCTAAGAGCAGCAGCATCTGTGAATTGCCAGTGCAAATTGGAAGATCTGATCATTAGCGTGAGCACTAAAACATAGCTCCATGATCGTTTGTTTCCTAGCCGAAATTGTCTTCAAGTGTAATTGAACTGTACCGCATGCTTGTACCGCATAAACTGTACCACATGCTGTACCCCCTCACTTAATGCCTCTCTGAAGGCCTGTGAGGTATTTCTATATAAACTTTCAGAATAAGAGTGCTCATGTACGGCCAACCTAAAGCAACTCCAAAACATCAAAGTGCCAATCGTTATAAAATATTTGCATAAGCCACCGGCATCGTTCTCACGCATTTCAGTCAAATCACTATGTTATGTCTATGTTAGCCTCCTGTATGAGGCCAATGGCATTGCTAAACCAGCATGATACATGTAACTTACAGGTAGTATCATGCTGGTTTACCAACCGCAGTGATCGCTGTGTACGAAGCACAAAGCTTGCATGATGTAAGCTTTGTGCTTTGGCATTGCCTTTTTGCTCTGTAAAGCACTTATATCCAAAGGGGATAGCATAATAAGTATCCGATGGCTTGTGAGAACACAATTTCCGTAAAATGGGTGAATGCATCGTAGAGGACGGGACAAACAAGACCGAAAAAATTTGGTTTTCATTCTCTTCCTTAGCAATAAAAAAAAAAAAAGAAAGAAAGGTAGGACACGGGCCAACATCGCAATAAGACCAAGCATGGTCATGCCGCATGCTCGAACCATGCACTAGATAGAACAAACAGAGCTATAACCCAGCATCTACGACTGCTTCAGATATGCGCAGTCCACAGCCGGTTGCTCTACCCCTCAATAAGTGTGACTGTATGGTATGCTGTTATTACTAACCATACCTATTTTATTCGTGGACGGAAACCTTGTTTAACAAACAACGCAGTCGCGCAATGTATCTACTGATGACGACTTGAATGCTTGTTAAAGTAAACAGCATAACTTAATTCCCAGCAGAACGGTACCCATGCCTGTTAGGTTCGTCATATGTTTCTTAACTACTCATTGCTGCTAAACAACAGCTTAGAATTACAGTGAGAATGCTGCAGTAAAGTCACATTCATGAAAAGAATTTTCAGAAATATACAACTGATCTCCGAGGCTGATTGTAGGCTCAAACATGCACACACACATCATGCTGGGTGCTCCGTCTGCCTAAACGCTGGCAGAAACTCCAGCCATGCCGACTTAAATTACTTCAGGGGCTGTATTCTGTGATGGTTCACTTTGGAACCGTTTCGTTTTTGCTGTACGTCAGGATTGCGTCACTCGGAGAAAGAGTGGAACAGGGCGGCGCGAGGGAGACCAATGAACAAGCGGTGGTCTGCCGGAAGGTCACGTCATCATTTTTGTTTGTACCTTGGGGACGATATAGTAATTGAAGGATGTTGCTAGTTTGATAAAAAAAATATTTGTGTGTATAAAACACTTGCACATTTAATTTCCAGTAATAAATATGAGCTTGCGACAGACTACCACTGGTGTTTCAATTTTCTTGGGAGTTGTTTTCGTTTTTAGCCGCTAGGTGGTGTACTATACGATAAGTAAACAAGGAGGTTCTCTGGGTGTAGGCTGCGGCTCTAATAGAATTTCGTTTCACCGGGGCTGATCTTCTTAGTGCGGACGATTGCAATGAGAGTTCCTTTCACACATCCCACAACTTTGAGAATCTCGCCACGGTCAAGGAAGCGTTCCTTGACTGCGGCTTTCTCCTGCACCATGGCGGGAAATCTCATCCACACTTTTTATTTTCCCTCAACCATCCGTATTGGCCCTGGAAACGGCGGTAATGATGTTACTGACTGTAGGTTGCAACAACGCTATCGTTTCTTCATTCCAGACGCATTGCTGAAAACAACCCGGGAAAAGAAAAAAAAAAAAAAACGCTGCGCACAAGGCACTTTTGTTGCAAGGTCAACGCCACTAAATCTTGTGGTCCGAGATATTCTAGCTCATTCCAAATCCATCGCACTGTGTCTTCGGAGGGCCTAAAATGTCTTCGGAACTCTCTTTCGCTCATGTCGACCGCGTCGCACCGATGCCTCTCATCACGTCATCTTTCGCCAACGCTCGCCAGCAACACACCAAAGGAGCGGCCATTGGCGCCTGTCTCGTCACGCCGTTCAGGCGAGACTAGCAGACGGCCACGGTTGCCTTAGCAACCGTCTAGATCATGCTCGCAACCGCACACGACCCTCTAGTAGGATGTATTAGATAACTCAAGCCAGAGTGCTCGCCCAAGCCAGCATGCTGACTGTCCATAGATGGCACCACTGCCTATGCAATATGGCGGTGCCCATGAAAAAAAGGTCTATAGAGGCTAGCGTTCACGATCGTGATTCATACACATCCAGAGTAGAGAGAAAAGAAAAATCGAGAAATGAAAAGTGAAGCGGCGCTTCGCTTTTCTACTACTATCTCTACTTTCTCTACTCTCTCTCTTTCTCCCTCTAGTGAGCGCAGAAATGTGCTGCGGAAGCAGCCCCGAAGTCTCCATGCCCAAAGCAGCAGACAGCCAATTTGGAGAAGATGGGGCTGACAAAGCGCAAAGGTGTGTCGCTTGAGATGAAGCTCCAAATTTTGCAAGACTCAAAGAAGTATGAGCTCGCGCAGTCAACAATATCGATGATTCTGAAAACTGGGAGCGCCACAATCGTGAAGGCTGGAACCAGCGGCTATACCAATCAAAGGAAAAATGATTAAGGACCCTTTTCCACCATAAACAACTGTTTCAGAAGCGCGGGCTTTGTGTGCCAGGGCAAAACACCCTATGATAGTGAAACCAACAAGGTGGAAGCCGCTGACATTACCAAGCCCTGGGAGCATGACGCTACTGGTGATGAAAGAGGTGGGGCTTCAATGGAGGAGTTTCTGAGTGCAGATAGTGCTGCCTCGCTCTGCGAAGAGATCTCTGACGAGGCGATCGTTGCCGCGACAGGCAGCAGCGTTAGAGACGGAGACAACGACAGCAGCGGCAGTGATGATGAGATTGACAATGGCCCATCTCTGACCTCGACCCCAATGTTCACGCAAAGTGCACTGTTGTCGATCAACTCACTCATTGATTTCGTGCACGCTAAAGGATTGCTGCAAGAGTTCGCCCAGCAACTGGACGAGACGCAGACCGCGGTTGTAAACCTGAAACTGCCGCGAAAGCAAGTGCAGATTTATGATTATTTCAACGCTCGTAACGCTTGACACGCTGTTTAGATGTATAAATCAACGTTTTATTTTTCACAGCCTACTTTCTACAATGTCTATTTTTTAGTGTCAGTGGCAAATTTGAGTTTGGAGCTACAAAGGTATGTTCGGCAGCTTTTTTTTAAGGCTGTCCAGATATAGCGATGATAGGTTATAATGATTGGATTTTTCTTTCTTTTTGATATAGTTATAAGTGGATGGCACTAACACAAGCTGCTCTCTTCAGCTGGAATTTAACAAAATTTATATTGCGCTACATTCATGCATATACAGTATACACAGTGTGACACTGACACAAACAGACCTTGCTTGAAAGCTCTTGGTTTATTCCATCGAATGTAGAAGAGTGCTGCCCAATCACAAAAGTGGAAATGGCGTTTCAATAATGCACCTTGTGAATTCCTGCGATGAGCGTTGGTTGAGAAACATGCCTCCAATTGAGTGCCTTTTAGCACAGGAATCTCCTTCGAATGTTAGTGAAATACAGTGAATGCTTCATCCCAGTAGCAGCAGTGCCTTCCACTTTTTGGAGTTGAGGTGAAAAATTCAATGGCAGAATGTTTAAGAAATATGAGCATGTATGCATGTGTGCAGCATCTGATGCATGCAGTACCAAGCTGTGCACTCACTTATAGGTGATAGCAGTGATCCAGTCTCTGCACAGAAACCCATGAAGGCATGATAGATGTCCACCACTTCTGCCAATGAGCGCTCCCGCACGAGTTCCCGAAGGAACCTTCGAAACTGGGCCTCGTCTGCACGGTGCAGTCGAAGCAGGCAGGCATGGGCCTGGCGGCGTACGGTTTCTGCAGCTGATGACCGATGACCTTCTCCGCAGCCATGAGGACAGCCAAGGTGCTTGATCACTCTGTAACAGGCACAAAAGAGGCAACATTACACATCATTTCTCAAGCAGCCTTGCTGACATGACTTTCTGTATCAAACAAATATGAGAGGTCCTACTTTTCAACTGCCTAAGGCTCAATATTTCAAAAATGCTCTACAGGGATTATTCTGATCTATCAGTTATAACTATATTTAGAACACATGTTTTAACAGTGTACGATCACAAACACTGCCAAATTTTAGATGAATTGTGTTGAATGCATACCTGAAAATTAATTACAGTCAATGACCAATTTTTCTAACATGCCTGATAATCCGGACACCTTCGTGGCACCGCCCCGTACCCCATAGAGTCAATGTATAAGGACATCTGAAATTTCGGACGCTGAAACCCTTCACAGTTTTTTGAACTTTTTGCCGTGACCACAGGTCCAAAACGGCAAAAATTGAAGCAACCACTACCACCATTTTGATTATCTTGCAGCCTCAAACCAGCACTCTCACGCACCGATCCGCTGCTTCAATCTTTGCTATCAAGCTTCCTGCTGCTAGGTGCCGTGTTTTTTATTTGAAGGATTCACTGCTGTCGGCAATGGCACAACCTCCACCTTCATCATCCTCACTAATGGCATCGAAGTGGGGTAAGCACGGCGAGGGTCTAGAGCAGTGCATAATACCAGTTTTTGAAAGTAAGATTCGCTGCAATAGAGTGATGTTACGGTCAAGCATAGGCAATGTATTGTGGTGAAGCATACCAAGAGTGCAAAGGGGCCACTGTCATGGCACATAAAATGTGTTCTTTATTATACACATGCGTACCCGCCATCTCCTGTCAGAGCAGTAACACCTAGACACCTAATCATTGCATTGAGAGGCTCTTAAATCTATTTGGGACGTGGCTGTGGTTATTTGATCCTTTCAGGGGACATATTCTCGACTATCACCTTCGCGTGACGTAGTGCTCAGCCAGCCAATCAGCTCATCCGGTTTCACTTAACCAGCCAATCAGCGCGTGCCTGATGGTCGAGGCGATAGTATCGCCAAAAGTGATCATCCCAGAATATGTCCCCAGGGCAGTTAAAGGCATTGATTCGTTTATTTTTGGACTGACCGAATTTTCGGATGTTTTCACAGTCCCTATGGAGTCCAAAAATCTAGTGTTAACTGTATTAGCATCTTCTTTCCATAGATCTTGCTGTGAAAAATTTGGGCCACTCAGTGTGTGACATAAGGCATGTGCCTGAATAGACAACTTGGTCCACTGGGTATATGCAATTGGGTATGTGCTCGTATAGACAAGCAGCACAAAGATGCAAGGAGTAAAGAAGTCCCAGCAACAGAAAATTTAAGTAGTCAGCTACAGAGAAGTGAAGAAGTCAGAAACAGAAAGAGTGAAGTTTGGAGAAAGAAGTGAACAAAATGAGACCAAAGCATGCATTAGAGGCCCTAAACCACTTTTATTGAAGTCGAGAAATGCATTTGAAGTGAAAATAAACTATTTCAGAAATACTTCACTGCAAAAAGTACTTCAATGCATTCAACAGAAGCGGAGTTATTGGCCATCAAACATCCGCGTTGCGGTGCTCCCACTTCTTCAATGCCTTGCACTGCAAAGGCCACGGTGGAGCGGGGCGTTGCCCACAATGCTCCGCCTACTGCATGTCACCATGGTGCACAGTTCAAATTTGATTTTGGATGGTCACATAGACGCCCCTACTACCGATTTTGGAGTCAACGACGCACCCAAACATAAAGCCTCTGAGCCAAATGCAGTTGTCCTCATCAAGCCGCAGTGCGCTCACCCATCAAACTCATCATGGTTCCTCACGACGGTCATGGTATATACGCTACGTGGCAGACTGCAGCTACATGCAACTGTAGTGTGAATGTACAGAGTTTGCTTTGTGCACGACAGGGCTTGAGTGCGTGCCCGCATTCATATGCTCCAACCTAGCCATGCTATGTGATGTGGACCAGATTTGTCTTGCACCAGCTTGACCAACGAATAGTAGCCACATCCAACTTGCGCATTTTGAAGCGCTATCAATAGCTCAATACAAAGCGAAGTCTGCCAAGGTGTCTAACCAAGAGTATCCAGAAGTGAGCGCGTGCTGGCAAGCGTGCTTGTGGTCTGACTAAGTTTTGCGTGGTTCAAGGCTAGTTGAGCGTTCAAAACTAATCAAAATTAGCGAGACCCAATGGCTACGACACCGATAAGCAGGATGGCCAAAGTTAACTCTTATGCGGGCTGCCGTGGCCAAGCGTGAGCAGATGACAGTTGGCTTCTTCCGGTACGTAATTACTATTTAAATTGAAAAGCAGATTTTCGCTTACTCCAGCCTGTTTATTATACTGCGTCAATAAATATACATTGTAACAATAGGAACAAGCGTACTTATCCAAACAGCCTTCTTGATTAATGTCAGCTATTGGCCAATACTAGCCGCATATGGGAATCTGCTATATTAGAAAATGAAGCAGCTAGAAAAGAGCAGGCTTGCGAGCTCCATCTGTCACACACGACTACAAATTTTGGCTGAGATGTGCACAGCAGCGTATACTATCTGCGGACTGTGTTTTTTCACCAAGCCCTTGGGGTGGTTCAGAACCCCTTTAAGTGTGGAGAAGACAGAGGTCCGAAAGAAGTGTCGAGTGGTACGAGAACATCTTCGTTGTGCTATGAAGCAGAATGTGAGCTATTGCTGGCTCGGCTTTAACATTTCCACAAACATCAAAGAAAGCTTCCGTTATCACCGAAGTTTTCTGCCACAGCTGTCAGAATTCTGTCACAGCTTAACACCATTTGTGGCACTACCTATGGGAAAACGGGTACAACACACAGCATTTTTGACACTCATGCTGCCCTACATGCCCCTGTACCCTGACACACTAACTACTTCCCTAACTGCAACATGGGAGTGCTACTGGGTGTAACCAGATTGACAGTCAGTACTCAAGGAGACCGAGACTGAATGTCAAACACAAAAATCAATGCTTGATTAACTTCCTCAAGTAATGGCTCATGCATCGTGTCACGAAGTGAAACGAACCGGATCATGTTCAGATTGCTTTTTAAAACAAAGCACTTGAAAACAAATATTAAAGATGAGACCATTTGTACAGATGCAAAGCAAACACAAAAGTTATATTCACAGACCAGCTGAATACAAGGTATAGAAAACAAACTAAGCGTTAACACCAATGTTCAAAGATCACTATAATGAATCATGAAAAAATGTCACCGAGTCAAGGTACAGATGTACCGTGACTCAGTGACAATGTGTACCGGCACGGTACACATTGTGGGCCTTTCGGAGATGCGGGCAGCAAGGTTTGATGCTGGTGCAGACCTGATGAAGCAGTGGCAGTCGACGGTGCTGTAGCGCATCGGGCTTGCATGTAGAGGAGGCAACGGCCCGACACCCTTTCGGCGTTCGCCAGCCGGAGCTTGGGCACGATGATAAACACTGTCTTTGCCTGGGTTAGACGCCCTTGCAAAGTTTGCCAACCGCGGGCTGCTGGAAGGAGCTTGATGATGCCTGTGTGACCACGTGGGAGCCTGCAGCGACCTTTGGCCAGGAACTCGACCCCCAACTACTCCCGCGCCCTGGACACCACCTTCTCGGTCCCACCACGTCTGCACACTTGCGGTCTCCCGCAGAACTCTCTCACGCGCCCTTTCACCTGCTTCTTTTTCTTCTCTCCGCTTGTCTTCACACGTCATCGTCATCTCTCGCTTGTTCATTTCACCGACCACGATGCATATAACCATATACATCCACTCCGAGCACATCATGAAACATAGTCAGTACTAGAGTTTAATAACAAGAAAGTAAGTTTATGGGCATATCTTGCACCACCGTTTGGTAGTGGCAGTGCTTTGCACATGACCCACTATGCATTTACCGTCTGACATGGGTACGAATCGGATGCCTCGGACACCTGAGAAAGCACCTGTCTCTGTTGCTGTCTTTCAAACAAGCAGAGTAGATGGTGCCATTAGATAGCTAGAACTTACATTACAGGTGGCGACCTTGACAACCATAAATATACAAACATCACCTACCACTTCACGTGACAGTCCCACAACATGCAATATGAACACAAATGCACACCGGCAGTCAATGTACCTGATGATGCTGTCCACAAACAGATTGTGTGTGGAGAGCTCATCACTGCGCTTCTCCGCTTCAGCCCTGGTTTGCTTGAAGTCATCCAGTCCCCAGGGGTCAGCTACGTCATCAGGTCGACCCATTTTTTTGGGCAGCACGCCCAGGTTAAGAAGCAGCTCCACGATGCTCACCACAACTCCACAAACTCGAAGGGAACAGCTGGTGTCTCGCAAGGTTACAGCATGGACAGCCTGGGCCATGGGAGACATCACTTAGCACACTCTTTTCCATGGGGCAGAGTGAAATATTTCACTCTGGTATTCAAGGACAGATGGCTAATGCTAATGCCACTCGTCTATGCCTGACCATAGACTGCCCTTCAACCAGAAATATTGCAACATATCCAAAAGACAGGCTCATCGATATGTCCTGTGCTTTATGTACACACATCAGCAAAAGTATAGGAATCAGAAATTCCATGATAAAGCCAATTTTCTTCTCCGCCTAGGAATGTAACTTGTAATTGAGGACTGTAGTCCAAACTTGGCATTGCAAACTTTCTGGCACACTAGTCAATTTCAGTTTGTGCATCTGAATTTTGAATAAATTAAGTTCTTTCAGTGAGCCTGTGGTTCGTATACTTTTGGTCACGGGTGTTCCCACACCTGTTTTATAACCATAGCATTGTCATACTGTACTGACTGAATAGCCAATGCCCCTGTAATATTATTAAAAATCTTAATGGCTGTCCTAAAATCATTGTATTCTACAAGGCCAACTATTCACTCGGATATTACACACACATTAAAGAAAAAAATATTTCAGCTATGCTATCCTAGCAACAGAAGAAGCACACCACAAATGACAATGGGAAAAAGAAGTAATGAAAAACTGACTTACCTTTAGCACTACAGAAAGATTAATTCTGCCATCAGGAGTAATGTAGTGGGTTGAGCCAGATGCCTCATTGAAATCATCACTGCTGTAAATGATGTTGGAGTCAGTTTGGCTTCGTGTTATAGAAAGTTGATGGCAGAGGGGCATGAAAATTGGGCTCGGAGGAGTCTCCTCTTTTGGGCTCTCAGCTGAGTCCTGGAAAGAAATCAGAAGCACAAAAGCATGAGGCACACCTTTTTGGGAGCACGTAATGTCTTCCTCTCTCCCTCTCTCTCTCTCTCTTTTTTCAATTTATATATTCAACTAGAAAGCTGCAGTCAATAGTTGTTTTATATGCTAAGACAAAACTGATACTGGTATTAGCAGAGCACAAGCACTTACATTCCTCTGTGTGTTATGTGAGTTCTTGTGCTCTTCTAAATTCTGTCTTCCTAGAAAGTGCTGGCACAGTTCTGTGCACATAATGAAAAGTAATGTTCTCCCAATACTGCTGAGAATTCCAAGGTCATTGAGCAGTAACTTACTGACTGGCGATTACTAAACACTCACAAAAAAGCACTGCACACAGGCTAGAATTAATTGGTTTAACTTGCCCATTTCTTACTAGAATTTTTGAAATAAAGCTCAATAAAATGCACAGATACACATTCTAAAACAAAGCAACAAATCCTTATATGTTTGTG